>NC_068981.1:131974534-131977084 GCF_001194135.2 Octopus bimaculoides
CGGGTGGCACATGAGATGCACCATTTTGAGCGTGGCCGTTGCCAGTACTGCCTGACTGGCTCCCGTAAGATTTTCGAGCGAGATCGTTGCCAGTGCCCCTGGACTGGCTTGTGCGGGTGGCACATAAAAGACACCATTTCGAGCGTGGCCGTTTTCGTGCGGGTGACACGTAAAAGTACCCACTACACTCTCTGAGTGGTTGGCGTTAGGAAGGGCATCCAGCTGTAGAAACTCTGCCAAATCGGACTGGAGCCTGGTGTTGCCATCCGGTTTCACCAGTCCTCAGTCAAATCGTCCAACCCATGCTAGCATGGAAAGCGGACGTTAAACGATGATGATGATATTGGCCTCTCAGATTCACACACTTACTGCAGTTTTTCTAAACCCTGTAAAAGAACTCAGAAGGTCAGGCCTCCAACCAGGCCTTTTGTGATGCCCTTAAAGTCAGGAACTTTTCAACACCCTCTTGTATATAAGTAGTGAAAAGTCCTGCCTGAAAACAATGCAGCTCAAGATTGAGAAAAGTCTGGAGCAATCCTACAAAGAAGAGAGAGCGGAAAAGGAGGCCTGGGTTATAACAAATATTAAGTCAAACACTAAAGCTTTCTTTAACTTTCCCAAAGAAATGGCCTCATTATGCTACAAGACAGGGTCCCTCTTCCAAAAGGACAGGAAACCCAATGAGGATAAGTGAAATACTGAATGAATAGTTCAAAAGTGTTTTCACTAGCCCTTTGGGAAACAGGCAAGTGAACAAACCAGTGGAGTTCTTTGCTACTTTATCAGTAACCAAGGAGGCAATAATAATTGATTACATTGACATTAAAGATGTAATACTGGCCATAGTTGAGGTAAATGTAAACCCAGTTGTTGGCCCTGATGGATTCCCAGCAATCCTTTTCAAATCATACAAATGAGCCCTTTCAAAACCACTACAGCCAGCTTCTTTTTCAGAACTTCTTTGCAAGTGGTAAACTCCCAAGCAAACTGAAGGAGGGAATAATATGCCTTATCTATACAAGAAGAAACAGAACATATGCTAAAAACTATAAGCCTATCTCTCTGACCTCACACATTAGCAAAGACATGGAACAAATAATCTGCAGGAAACTAAGTGCATTCTTTGCAGAAAATGATTTGCTGACTGACACTCAGCATAGTTTTTGACTAAGAAGAAGCTGCCTGACACAGCTCTTACAGCACTACAGCTGTGTGTTGAAGCAGTTGCTCAACAACTCAAAAACAGATGTGATATATCTCAACTTTGCCAAAGCCTTTGATAAAGTTGACCATGGTATGATATGTCACAAGCTGCGTTGTCTCTGCATAGTTGGAAAACTTGGAGAGTGGCTACATGACTTTCTAATAGATAGAAATCAGACAGTGGTGGGCAATGGAGCCATCTCCAAGAAAACACAAATAGTGAGTGATGTTCCACTAGGCGCTGTCTTAAGGCCACTGCTATTATAGTGGCCCTCTCAGAAATGCCCTCAGCTGGTCAAATATTCACTCTTGCTAGCTATGCAGATGATACAAAAGTCTCTCAGAGGGTACAAAACCCTGGAAATATTGAGCACCTGCAACAGGAGTTGGATGCATTATATAGGTGAGCTGAGGATAATGACATGTAGTTTAATGCTAGAAAATATCAAGCCTTGTGCTACCTGAAAAGCTACCTGCAAAGCTGAATGAAATGCAGACAGGGTACACTGGCCCAGGAAGGATTGCAATCTCTGAACCAAAATCAGTGACCTGAGCACTGACATGAGTAATGAAATATCTTTTCAGGTGCATTTTACTAATTTAGTAATAAAATGCAGATGGCTGACCAGATGGATCCTCCAAACTTTTAGAATGAGAGAACATAAAACCATGATGGTCCTCTGGAGGACATATGTCCTCAGCTGCTTAGACTACTGCTCCCAACTATGGTCACAACACAATAGAAAATTAACAATAGGACTTGAGAAAATCTAGCAAGCTGCACAAAGAAGATTGTCTCAATGCAATATGTCAGCTACTGGGAAAGGGTGAAAAAGTTAAGACTCTACTCACTCACTAGAGCATAGGTGGGAAAGATATGCAGTGCTGTACATCTGGAAAATCCTGAAAGGACTTATACCAAACTTTGGGTTTGAAAATTATACAAACAGCAGAATAGTGCAGTTGCATAGTGCCTAAGATCCTAACATTGCCATCAGGATACAGGATCAGATACTGCAACAACTTAGGTTTTAAGGACCCACAGCTCTTCAGTATTCTCTCCAAAAGCCTGCGATACTTGCACGGTGTGGATGTGGGTGCCTTCAAAACAAAATCCAAAATATGTGGTTCTGAAGCAACATTCTTAACTTCACAACAATGCCTGACAGAAAAAAAAAAAAAAAGAAAAACAAGCTGCTCCATGTTGGAAAGCTTTTAATCATAGTTCAACAGCATTAGGATTGAGCAGGAGCTAAGAACAACAGCAACATAAATAAAAACAGGCAGTAGAAAACAGAAAGAAGAAAAACGACAAAAAAAAGTTATATCTGTAAAAATATAGAAAAA
>NC_068981.1:131978394-131979977 GCF_001194135.2 Octopus bimaculoides
ATATATATATATATGTGTGTGTATATATATAATATATATATATACATACATATATCATCACATCATTTAATATTTTCTTTTTGATGCTGGCATATATACACACACACACACTGGATCAGCCAAAAAGTTCACTTAGTTTTTATCAATGCTAAACTTCAAGCACTCTAATCAGTAGCTAACTTCAGTCTGTCTCTTGCACATGTGCATCCATTAGATGCTTGACACTTCAACGTAGTTTGATGCGAACTTCTGACAAGACAGGTTGTATTTTGTGTACTTGGAATTACTCTGAAAATGGAGTGCCAAAACAAACATTATCGACACCTCATAGTTTTCTTTTTATTTTAAATGACAAGAAATCAGTGGAAAGCTGCAGGGAGTTATGCGCTGTGTATGGAGAGGATGCTGTTATGAAACATGTGCCAGTAGTGTGTTTCAAGATTTCAATTGGGAAATTTTTGATTGAAGATGCACCTCACTCTGGTCAGTGAACTGAGATTAATAGTAACACCAATCCCTGCTATACAACCAGGATAATTGCAGATATTCTACAAATATTCTGAGTGTTGAAGAACCCATCTGCATCAGCTTGGTTATGACAGCAGGCTTCATGCTTGGGTCAACTGAATAAAGCTAACCTGACTCAATGGATTTCCATCTGTGATTTATTGCAGAAACATGAAGAAAGTTACCCTTTTCTGAAGAGAATGATAAGGGATGAAAAATGGCAAACCACCACAATCAATTAGCAAAGCAGGGCTTCACCTGAGAAAGGTTATGCTTTCAATTTGGTGGGACTAGAAGGATGTCGTCTTTTATGAGATTATGCCCCAAGGTCAGGACCATCAATTTAGATGTGCATTGTGACCAGCTGGACACTAGAAGCATCTAGTACTTGCTAATAAGGATCTTTCATCATGACAGTGCCAGACTGCAGACTTTTTGTAAATGTGGCAGAAGATACTGGGACCTATCTGGGAAGTTTTACCACACCCTTCATATTCACACAACCTTCCACCTTCAGATTTTCACCTGTTTCAGTCTCCTCAAAATTCACTGAATGGACCTTCAACACTGAAGAAGATGTAAAATTTCACCTGAAAGGGTATTTTGCCAGTAAAGACAGGAAATTCTTTGAGCAGGAAATAATGAATCTACTCACAAGATGGCAGAAGATACTGGGATGAAACAATAATTATATCATTGATTGAATAAATTGCTTTGTGTTTAAAACTTGTCTTGGAAAAAGCAAATGGATTTTTTGGCCAAACCAATATATATATATATTATTTACATTCAATGGATATTTGTCCTCATCTTGTTTGTTGTTAACACGTTTCGGCTGATATACCCTCCAGCCTCATTCAGGTGTCTTGAGGAAATTTTGAACCTGGGTTCATGTTCCTAAGATATTTTTCAATATTATTATCATTGTTGTTGTTGTTAGTGTTCAGGACATTGCTTGGAATCGAACTCAGAATCTTGGGGTTAGTAGCCCATGCTTTAACCACTATGACATATGGCATTGTGGTTATGATGTACATAATTCCTCATCTCTTAAATATAGAACTGCAATATATATA
>NC_068981.1:131980372-131983686 GCF_001194135.2 Octopus bimaculoides
GACCTGTTGGGGCAAGTGAAAGCGAAATCGTGATTGAACCAAATTCAATGACTAGCACCTGCCAGTGGAACGCTAAGACCACCATCCGAGCGTGATCATTGCCAGAGCAGCTGTCTGGCTTCCGTGCCAGTGGCACATAAATAGCATTGTTTGAGCGTGATTGTTACCAGCATCGCCTTACTGGCATTTCTGCAGGTGGCACGTGTAAAAACATTTGAGCGAAGTCGTTGCCAGTGCCGCTGGACTGACTCCTGTGCAGGTGGCACATAAAAAACACCATTTCGAGTGTGGTCATTGCCAGTACCGCATGACTGCCCCTCGTGCCGGTGAGAAGCATATGTGTGTGTGTGTGTGTTTGTACCCTCACCATCACTTGACTACCGATGTTGCTGCGTTTGTCCCCATAACTTAGTTGTTTGCAAAACACACTGATAGAATAAGTACTATGCTTACAAAGAATAAATCCTGTTGTCAATTTCTTCGACTAAAAGTGGTGCTGTAGCATGGCAGCAGTCACATGACTGAAGCAAGTAAAACAATAAAAAACTATGCCATTTTAATCTCGAGCAACACTGGTTATCTCTGCTAGTATATATATATATATATATATATGTATATATATATATATATATATATATGGGGAATGTAATGAATAAAAGCAAAAAAACAAGACCGCACAACGGGATAAGTTTTAACAAGTATTGTATTAGTTTAAAGCTTAAAAGTGAAAGAATCTTAAAGTTTCTGATGTCAGTTCTTCATCAGGATAAAAAGATAGGAGAATGAGTGATTGAGAAGGAAAGGAAGGAAGAAAGAAAAAATATGGTCAAGGGATTAGAGGCCTAGTGGCGAAGAGTTGTGAAGGGAAATGGGGCAGGTTGTGTGTTTGTGTGTGCATGTATAGGAGTGTATCTGTGTTTTAAGATAGGTGTAAGTGGGGGTTGGAATGTGTGTAGAGGTGTGGGATGTTGGTGTGCATGTGTGTTGTAGTATTGTGTGTGTATGAGGAAAGCAAGGAAATGATAAGGTGGGAGTGAGTACAAGTGTGAAGTAAAAGGATAGGCAAGTACTAGTGAGTCACACGTAATACTTTCTTTTCATATTCAAATAGTGTGACAGAGTCAATAAAATGATATAACATCTGCTTCAAGAGGGCAAAACTCCTTTCAAAATACCAACTTGAGTAGGAAGGAACATATTCAAGTATGACATTTTCTTTTTTGTAAACACATAACTGTGATTAGCAAACTAAACACACACACACACCCCTTCTTCTTTTTCTCTCACACATGACCATCGTCCATCTTTCTTTTAATTGTTTATGTTATCATTTTATTTATTCCATGTACCCAGACTTTGTGGACACCCTGTAGTAACTACCTAACAATGGACCTGAAAAGCTCTCACAAGCAATATGAAGTGCACTCCTTCCTTGGTTAAAAAAACGTATATGTACAGACATATGTATTGAATCTCTGGAAAGGAAGTGTTAGGCTAAATGGTTAGGCCTATGACGTAAGACACAATAGGGATAATAGAGGAAAGATGGGTGTGACCATTTCATAGTGACAGAATAAGCAGAGAGGGGAGGCAGAATGTCCATGGGCCAGAGTTTGAAGTCAGTTAGAGAATCTGTGTCAGTTAGTTGCATGACCTTTATGGATGCTGTCTAATGCTGTGCATAACAGTATCAACATCCCTGCAGTACTGCATAGTAGGTCTTACCTGAACTTTGTAAATGGTTAGAAACTGACAAGAGCTAAAGTACTTTTTGGCCCTAAAAACCATGCAGTTTTAGCTAGACACTATGTAAAGTTCATTAGAAAAGATAATCAGAGATTGCAAGGACTAACATTGGTAACAACTTCATTGCATGAAATGACGAGATACAAGATTGATTCCTTCATATGACCCAAAATAGTTGTTATATTGTTGAAAGAGACGAAGTTGCCATGTCTCCATTGCAGGATGCTTTTGAGTTCTCTATTCATAGAAGAAATCTAAGCTTGGCATAAAGTGTTTATCGGCATGTGGATGATGCCTCTGGGTATAAGGTTAAGGAAAAGTGAAGAGTAATCATTTTGCACAGGAGTTGAGCATTGTTAAGAGTTGACAGCAAGCAGATTAATAATGTACACAAAATTGTGGAATACACAAACTAAACCTTAGCTCCGATCTCACAGTTTTCCAGAGTACACCACAGTCGATAGAGTGTGGAACAGCGAAATGCTAGTCAGTGCCTGTTGTAAATAGAAAGCTTCCAATCCAAATAATAATAACAGGACGAAGACAATAGGTGGGCAATTTAACTGAGAGATTCCTATGACAGACATGGTCAAAATCGCTTGCCGATGGCAATTCAATGGCATTATTTTCGCCAAATATGTCTAAGGCAAGAAATGAAAAGTGAACGACATAAAAGATCAGGTCCCTGACAGATTGGGTTTCAAAAGACCTTTAATTAATCAGCGGGTGATCACTCCGGATTAATCTTTACTGAAAAAAAAAACTATGATCAAAAGTATTCCAGCCATGACTGTCTTGTCGTTTTAGGAGTTACTAGAATGATTTTATCCAATGTCCTTTCTTGTATTATACGGTGATTTTCATTCGAAAGCAATTTGTCTGATATTTTAATTAATCAAAACAACGATGTAGATGCCCCCCACCCCACTGTAGGAATCAAAATACGCGTCCCCCTCTGCTGGAGATTCACTGAGAGGAAAACGTTCAAAGAATCGATTGTTGATGAATGAAAATGAAACACCTGCTAGGAGTGGAAAGAATAATTTGTCTTTTAGCCTTCTGCTTTCATCGACCACGAGTGCCAGTACTCAGTGAACCTTTACATAATATACACACATGTAGATATGACACGTGCACTTATCACGATCTTATAATTTCCTACGCTCATTAACTAAACAATTTTAGAGTATTACAACAGTATTTTATGCTGTTTAACATCCTCAAATTTGTTTATTCTCAATTTCATTTTAAAACACGAAAACCCCTTTCTCTTCATCACTGAAAATTATCATTCTAGATGAAATCTTTCGCGAAAAGGAATTAAAAATTTCAATTCACAAAAAAGTTTAAAAATTTTTTAGCCAAAAAAAACGAAAGGTTTAAATTTAGATATTTTACACGTTTCTATAAAAAAAATATCGATCTCGAATGTTTGAAAGGCAGTATGAAGACACACAAAATTCGACGTAGAGAAATTAAATGTACACGTACTTTAGCATTAAGTGCAATTATATCCACTTCTCTTCTGCAGTCCTTCTTCTTTTTAGTGAAGAGAGCCAGATGGGGTA
>NC_068981.1:131986903-131996965 GCF_001194135.2 Octopus bimaculoides
ATATATTGTATATTCCATATTCTATATCCCACATTGGTTTTGCAGGAATATAAATAAAACATAAAAAACAGACAGTGTGGGAACTCTTTTAAACAAAATAATATATTCCTCTATACACAATCATACAAAACCCCTTTTTTTGTATTTAGTTTTACTCACATATATATATATATATATATATATATATATATATACATATATATGACGGGGGCTTCTTTCAGTTTCAGTCTACCAAATCCACTCACAAGGCTTTGGTCGGCCCGAGGCTATACTGGAAGACACTTGCCCAAGATGCCATGCAGTGGGATTGAACCCGGAACCATGTGGTTGGTTAGCAAGCTATTTACCACACAGCCACTCCTACGCCTATATGAAAACAGAAAAGATGAGAGTTGGTTTTGTTTTTCACTTTAAAGGTAGATGATTCTGATAGAAGCAACTACCTTGGTGTCAATTCATTGGAGTAATCCCAACAAAATACTACAAGTTTAGTCACTGGCTCAGCACCTATGTTTGTGCTCTTCTTTCCAAAATAATAAAAGCTTTAACATACTTCCAAAATGGGACTTCATCCATGTGTATCCGCATGTGTGTTTATGTAAGTGTGTGTTGGGGGGGGGGGCATGAGAAAAACATTGATGGAAATTAACTTGCACAATGTTACACATCTGAATTTCTTTTTAATTGTAATGATGAAACAAGGGGTTTAGTTCTTACCACCAAAATTAATTCCCCTTGCATTTTTCTCTCTTTTTCAATATTCAATTAAAAGAGAGAATATGTTGTTACTGACAACGTTAAAACTTTAGTAACTTGATCAGTCTGTCATTGAACCAGGATTTTAATTTCATTTGATACACACTTTGCCATCATTTATATGGAGAATTGCAAACATGGCATATAAAGATAACTTATTTCAATAGAAATTTTATGACTACATTTCCATAAATGTTTTTCTCGCGCACCAGCACCAACACCCCAGCATGCAAAATAAGCAACAGCATATTAAGTAGTAATGTAGTATGACTGTTTCAAGCGGCTCCATTTAATTGAAGAATGCAATGATTACATCAATTCAAATGAAGTGCCATCTTCAGCTGCACAGATAAATAAATGGAATTTTAACAAGTAGGACACATTAATATAATTTTTCTTAAATATTTTAACAGAGCAAGAAGATGGAAGAAATCCACGTTCTTGCTATTGTAGCTAAGAATAGACTACAACTTCTAAGAATCACATAGAGCATAGTGAGGATTATAGGGTTGTAATTCATTTCTAATTCATTTATCTCTTTATCAACTACTAAATCTAAGACTAGAAGACTGTGTCTATTTTGAATAAAGGACAAGAGTGAGTTGACAGCTCATGGCTAGGTATGGTCATAAATATTATCATATGTACCCCTTTTCCCCTGGTGGGAAATAAGACATTAGGAGTAGTCAATTGGATATAAGTAACTCTATAAAAGAGGCAGAGTAGGGGTAGACTTTAAATCATAATGTTAATTACCAGTTAAAGGAGCAAGATGCTAAGAAACCAAAGATGCTAATACAGTGGAAATTTTATTTTGGGGCACTATGAGGGAATGTTTATAAACAATATTGTTATGTTGTATAAAAATAAAATTCAAGAATTTCAAAAATATATATATATATACAATGGGCTTCTTTTCAGTTTCCGTCTACCAAATCCACTCACAAGGCTTTGGTTGGCCCGAGGATATAGTGGAAGATACTTGCCCAAAGTACCACACAGTGGGACTGAACCCAGAACCATGTGTTTGGGAAGTAAGCTTCTTACCACATAGCCACTCCTGTGCCTATTATGTTAAAGTTTTTGTTATTTTGGAAGGAAGAACACAAACATAGGTGCTGAGCCAGTGACTAAACTTGTATTATTTTGTTGAGATTACTCCAATGAATTGACACCAAGGTAGTTGCTTCTATCAGAATCATTTACCTTTAAAGTGAAAAAACAAAACCGACATATACGACAGGTATGTAAAATATATTTCTGCATACTTCTTTCTCTGTTCATTTGGATAAGCTGTAGAAATTGTTGCATGCACACACAAACACAAAAATTCTCTGTTATTTTTAGCATATCGAGTTTTTTTGGTGAGGGCTTCACATACTGTGATCCTTTTGCTGTTTCACTATAAATCTACGCATGCAGAAACAGACAAAACAGTCGTTTATTTTCATTTTTAGACAGCGGGATAGGATGGCGAGGGGGGTTAGTTAATCAATTTTGGAGTTTTTCATAAAAAATTTGAAATTAAAATGTTTTCTTTCTTCCATATTCTTAATCTCTGTATTTTTCCATGTAGATTGAAAGAAAGAATTTAAAAAAAAAAGTTGAAGATTAAAAATTTGCAGGGTGGGGATGGAATTAAAAGTTTTGAAAATGTGGATTTTTTACATATTTGGAATCTCCATCATCGAAAACATAGGAATCCGGCAAAAAAAAAGAAATGTTTTGGTGACCAGGTGCTAAACTAGATACTGAAAGTTATGAAGGGAAAAAACAGACCATGTGAACTTTCTGAGTCCTCTTCCTACCCTTTGGAAAACATTTCCCCATAAATGTCTTTATAATTATAATTTGTGCTATTTGAATGGTATTTCTATAAGATTTCATCAATATATCCATTTTCTTGAAAGTTATGAGGGAAAAATCGGATCATGTGAATTTTCAAAAAGTCCTCTTCTCACCACCCCATGTTCATTTGCGCAGTTTTTTGGGGGTTTTTTTTCATATTCGTTTTCTACAGTTTTTAACACCTTGCAGGCTGGTATTTTCTTGTTTTCGTTAACGAGTCTCAAACTTTATATTGACCATATTTTGTAAATGTTCTGTCTGAGCATGGGCTGCATGGAAAATTTACATACTTCCATTTTTGTTATCTTCAAGTTCTCTTATGTTGAACTCAAGGAAAATAATGATTTTTTATCGTTATGTTAAAAGGTTAATAAGTGGGAGAAAAATTGAGTATATTCAAACTATATTTAGAGAAATAGTATGATAATTGGCATAGAAGTGAAGAGGCAGAGCTGTAAACACTGAACATACCATTAGTGTGAAGAGTTAGAAGGCTGGAGAATATTGAAGATGTGGCATAGAGATTTATTGCTGATAGAAATGGTAATAGCAACTAGATTAGATGTGTGATGGCTATATGAGAGGACTGATAACAGTATAACACAATTTTTGTCCTTGGGTAGCGACTGTTATTTGCTTGTTCCCTAAAATGTAAGAAAAATGGCTTATAAACTTAGCCTTTGTTATATTTATTCAAACCCCAAAGAATCCCTCTGAATACATAGTTATGATGCTTCCCCACTACTCCTGCTCATGAACAGAGATGCACATATTGTCAGCCACTAAGGGATATGTTCAAGTGGTTATGGTCAAGCAGCTGACAAGCAAATCTGTGGTACTGGGCAGAATATTTGCTATAATAATATTTTTGTTTCGGTAACTCAGTGCTGAATCTGTCTGAAATGTAATGAAAAATAGTTAAGTTTAAAAACGTTGATGTCCAGGTCACAGAAGCAAGGTTTGAAGGGAATAGTAGTCATTTCCTTTGATTTCTAGATGGATGTAAATAGGAAATAACCCTGGCCTAAGACAAGAAAAGAAAAAAATTGTTACACAGTGTAATCAGAGTAGTGGATTTCTCTGTAATAACGGGTGATATTGGCCAAGCCACAGTGGAGTGAAAGTAACCAGGGTGAAGAGAAGAAGGCAGTATCGAGTGAATTTTGGTCGTGAATATAGAGCAATAGTTACCAGAATAGAGTCATATTGCCAAAATAGAGAATGATAAGTGAAGAGATAAATTAATGAAAATGTGTGTTTTGTCACCATGTTATGCCTATATTCAACAGACTTGCTTATCTGGAGATGGAGACTTTTAAAACAATAGGTGATAATAATAACAACATTCTAGACTAGAATTTTTAAAATGGTAATCTGTCCAACTGATAAGGAATAATGAAGAGGCAGAAACAGTATATGGGTTGATTCTTGCTTTCATCTCTGGGAAAGGACTATTCTGATACAGTTGATCTGTGATCAAAGGCATTTTAGCCATAACAAATATATTTTTTAAAGTTTTGTTTTCTTCAGACATATAATATATCAAAGGCTGTATAATCCAGTATGTTCTTTACTTTTATAATGGGAGCATGTCAACTGAGGCACATTGGTTATTATTTCTTGCAAGTTGAGCAATCATGTAAGACTGATGATCAAATTGAAACTGATCATACTCTTCTCCTTTGAATCTATATTTTTGTAAGAAGCAGTCACATTGGCAACTTTGCTTATGTTATTTTTATTCCTCTAATAACACCTATTAAAATGTTTTAAGTCTTTCTTCAACTGAAGCTTGGCCTCAAAGTGTAGAAACAATTTTTTTTAGTCTTTTGCTGCAAATGAAATATACCAGCTGTCTCAAACAATTGAATTTCTCAATTTTTTATTTTAACCTAAAATTTAGTTATTGTTAAATGAAATCCATTGGAAATTTGCAATATGCCTATTTATTCATTCATTTTTAGTCTGAAATTAGTATTATTTATTTTTTTTAAATTATGGTTTTTAGCAAGTGCATTGTGTTACAGAGATTACTTACAAACCAAAGTGCGTGTTATTTTATCAGTTCTAATGGTATTCTTAATCCAGAATACATATTTAAAAAATTTTAATATAATCTAATGAGGTGTTAAAGTAGTATTATCAACTGATATATATATATGTCATCATCATCATCATCATCATCATTTAACGTCCGCTTTCCATGCTAGCATGGGCTGGACGATTGAGGACTGGCAAACCAGATGGCTGCATCAGGTACAATCTGATCTGGCAGAGTTTCTACAGCTGGATGCCCTTCCTAACGCCAACCACTCCGAGAGTGTAGTGGGTGCTTTTATGTGCCACCGGCACGAGGGCCAGTCAGGTGGTACTGGCAACGGCCACGCTCAAATGGTGTTTTTTACATGCCACCTGCACAGCAGCCAGTCCAGCGGCACTGGCAATGACCTCGCTTGAATGTTTTTTTCACGTGCCAGTAGGACGACGCTGGTAACGATCACGCTCAAATGGTGCTTTTTATGTGTCACCCCAATGATTTATGACATCAACTTCAGAAAGCCAGTAAATCACCTGATAACCTATCAATTGAGTGACCTCATTAGCTAGATTAATTACATTCTCACCAGAAAACAAGATACAAGGTTGTTCTTAAATGCAAAGACCTTCTCTGGTGAAGAATGTACCCCCCAAAATAGATTAGTTATTAGCAACTCAGGCTTGACTGATTCCAAGAAGCAGACCAGTCTGGAAAAGAAGGATTTGAAAGCTTAAGGATCCTTTGAATGGTCAGAGATTTAGGGATGCCCTAATTGAGAAATTTAATGAGAAAGAGGAAGAACTACAGACTTGTAACATAAACGGTAACTGGAAATTCCTACAGGACAGATTGCTGAGTGTAACAGACCAAATCTGTGGCTGGTGCAAAGTCCCAACCCAACCTAGGGTAATGTGATGGTGGTGGAATGATGTTGAAGACAAGACCATTATAGTGAAGAAACAGGCCTGAAAGGACTGGAAGAACGGTGGTAGTATTCTATATCAGGTAGCTAGGAGGGAGGCTAGAAAATCAGATATGCTTAGCCAAAGGAGAAGCAGAAAAGAGGAAGTATTCTAATGTTCTGTAGCAAGAGGACCAGAGACTTAAGGTGTTTTGGATTGCAAGAAGGCTTGGAAGTACCACTATGAAAAGTTGCAAAATGTAGAAAATCCATGAGAGAAGGAGAGTCTACCTAATGTGGACCCAACAGAGGGGCCAGCTATGTGAATTGACTGTAGCTTGGTAGATAAAGCAATTAAGGATATGAAGACAGGGAAAGCTCTTGACTTATCAGGAATCACTACTGGAAGATTAACAGGGAAAGTAGTCTTTAAGTGGGGAAAATGTGCAGGTATATTAAACACTAGGAATGTACAAAGAATAGACTTTGTCAAATGCCCAGATGGGTATTTAGAAGTAGTAGATAGCTTCTGTTACCTAGGCGACTAAAAATAATTAACTCAGGTCCCTCATACCAAGAACAAAACAAGCAGCATACGATATTTTCTACATGTACACTTGTAGAACTTTTAAGTTTTCCTACAAATTGCACTGCAACAAAACAGCTACTGTTAACTTCCGTATAACTTTGACTTCACTTAAGAACACATTTGTACACTTATCCCATTATTCTTCCATCCCATCTAGATTTAATTTACCTTAACCTTATTATAACACTACTCTTATTAAACCAGAACTGTTGGAGTATGTCTTCTCTTGATTGTTAGGTCAAGTTAAGCTCTATTTAATAAGTAAACACTATATATAATTAATTCAACTTACTAATTTCAGGTACTTGAATTACCCAGTACTTTCTCATATTTCTAATTGAAGTATCTATTATCCAGGATTATTTATTTCTCTTCCTTGATTTTATTTTTCATTTTTATTTGCACTTTAACTAAAACTTTTAAATTTATAAACTTTAATATTTTCACCTATATATTTCACCTAGATAGCACCTATTTCACCTATATAGCAGAGTACCATTGTAACAGAATATATGCTATATCCCACCCTCTACATTCCACCAGCACCAGCAGATTTTTCACCAAAAGTTCATTTTGGGATATTCTTTATCTTTTTTTATAGCCACCATACTAGCAACTTAACTACCCTACTATGCCTTACTTCACCATCTAATGATTGACCACCATCATCATTAGCTTCACAATTAACAGCTATTTTCCCTTTCTTATCCTTGAACCATGCCCTCTCCCCACATTATCTTAATATGTATATTCAAGGGCTACATTTGTTAGGTGGTCGCTATTACATGTTTGACGATTAACATATGCCCTCCTCTTGGTGTCTTTGAACCTCCCTCTCCCACTTTCTTAATTATGTGTATATACAAAAGTGCATTTATATGAACACACACATCATCCCATCAGCACATCTCTATTGATTAGTATATATCTAGCCTTACACTGGTTTCACTGTTTTTTCCTCACATTGGAGTGTTACTATATAGTGCTGTACAATAGAGACAAGCACAGCTTTAACACACAATAATACACTTTTTGCTTCATCATTTTTGTGTCAAATTTTTTTCCATGGAAAATTATCATTTAGAGGTACTAGATGTGAACTTTTTTCTTATATAGTTTTAATTAAAATCCAACAGTCATGTATCATGTCAAGGTCTCTCAAACACCCTGGTATTCCCACACATTTACAAAGTTTGTCCTAGTTTTTCTTTTCTGTTTGTTTTCTTTTTGTTTTTGACTGCTGAACAGTATCCCTCGTCCTAATTCAATGTGCTAGAGTGCTATAGCTCCAGTTGTGTTGAAAATCGTAGTCATGAAGAGAAATGTTTTTTACTTTATTTTGATATAAAAATTGATGGGGGTAGATCAGATCATCATGAAATATAAAAGTGAAATTTTACCAACTACAAATGTACCAAAACTTAAAAGTCCTTGTGGCTTGTACTTTTGAATTTAATTAGGTCTGAAAATACTGCAAAATTGATTGTTTGTGACTTGTAACAAAATAGGCTTTACATAAATATTTTTAAAAATTAACAAAAAAAAAAGTCTCTACATGTCCTACATTCATAGCCCATATCTCACTACCATGTAGTATAACTGTTCACACATAAGCATCATAAAATCTACCTTTCACTCTGAAAGAGAGTCCTTTTGTTGCCAACTGAGGTAGTAGCTCTATGAACTTCTTCCATCCCATTCTTATTCTAGAAGCAATACTTTCAGAGCATCCACCACTGTTACTAATTTGGTCACCTAACTAGCAGAAACTATCTACTACCTCAAGAGAACCTCCTGGGCAAAGTCCACTGTGCTCTTAATGCTTATTGTTCCTGCACATCTGCCACACATGAAAGTGACTTTATCTGTTAACCTACCTGTGATTCCACTGCATCTCTTATGCAGCCATATCTTGCACTTCTGATGGAAAAAGAGTTTTATCTACATTTTTCCTAACAACAACTTTAGTCTTTGCTTGGTTAACTTTAAGGCCCTTTGATTCTAGGTTTTGCTTCCAAACCTGGAACTTCTTCAATTCTGCTTCAGATTCTGCAATAAGAGCAAGGTCATCAGTATATTGCAGTTCCCATGAGCATCCAGTTTTTAATTCCTCTGTTACGGCTTGGAGAACTATGATGAATAAGAGTGGACTAAGAACTGATTCCTGGTGAACTCCAACTTGTACACTAAATTCATCACTGTATTCAAGGCCGACTCTCACCTTAATGATAGCATCACTGTACATGGCTTATACAGCTCTAGCAAGCCACTCCTCTACTTCTAGCTTCCTTAGAGACCACCAGATAAGAGAGTGGGGAATCCTGTCAAAAGCTTTCTCCAGGTTGACGAAAACTAAGTACAATGGTTTACTTTTGTCCAAATACTTTTCTTGCAACTGTCTCACAAGGAAGATGGCATCTGTGGTATTTCTCCCAAGTCATTTATGCCTTACGATATGGAATATTTCCTTTTCTTTCACTTATGATGATGAGGTTCCTGTTTATCTGATCATTAGAACAGTCTGCTCGTAAAATTAATGTGCAAGTGACTGAGTACTCCACAGACATGCATACCATTAACATAGTTCTCAAGGAGATTCAGCCTCACATAGAATGTGACAAGGCTGGCACCTTTGAATTACAGCTACAATTCATTTTTGCCAGCTGAATGGACTGAAGCAAGGTGAAATAGAGTACCTTGCTCAAGAACACAGCATGCCACTGGGAATCGTACTCATGACCTTACAATCATGGGCCAAATGCCCCTTACCACTGAACCACGCACTTTCACTCTCTTAACCATAGAGAAAAAGAGTGAAGTGATAGAGACAGAGAGGGAAAAGCCTCAGTCATTTAAAATGACAATTAGACTGAAATACAATCGATCTTTTCTAGCTTCTTTACTTTTAACAATGAGGAAGAGTGAAAGAGATTTAGTAACAAATAGAGGGTAAGTCTTTCAGGTGTTTAGGTTTTAATCCTGGGAGTTCTAGAAGGATTGAGTGTTAGTTCTCTCTTCTTTCCCCCACCCCTGGTACTTATTTGCCTTGTTTGATAGTTCTTCATGTCTTTTAGTTGGGGGAAAGACCATGTTTTTTTTTCCGGCTAGTTTAATGTTTTCTCTACAAACTACAAACAAGCCCCCCTCCCTTCCTTTTTTTTCCATACAAAAACTAATGCAAATTTCAAACAGGGTATAGCTGTGAAAAGAGCCCAGAAAAATGTGTAATACTCCCTACAAAATGGGTGGGTGAGAAAAGTTGCCAACAGGTGGTTACACGAAATTCAACTCTATACTTTATAGAGTATTTTCTACTATAGCTTTGGGCCAACCAAAGCCTTGTGAGTGAATTTGGTAGATGGAAACTGAAAGAAGCCTGTCGTATATATGTGTCTGTGTGTGTTTGTGTCTGTGTTTGTCCCCCACCACCATCGCTTGACAACTGATGTTGGCATGTTTGCATCCCCGTAATTTAGCGGTTCAACAGAAGGGATTGATAGAATAAGCACCAGGCTTACAGGGAATAAGTCCAGGAGTCGATTTCTTCAGCTGAAGTGGGGTGCTCCAGCTTAAACACAGTCAAATGACTGAAACAAGTAAAAGAATAAAAGAATACCAGAAAAACATTCCATACCACTAAACCAAGAAGGTTCTTTGAATATGTACGATGTATTTTAAGGCTAAATAGTAATTCTGTTTATGTCTGTGCAACTGAGATATTTTGCTTGGATTATATAGTTATTGGTTTTACACTTCTTTCTATATTCTGTAAGTATCACAATAGAGAAACAGCACACAATTTAAAGATACTTACATTTTTTATGTTTTCCATGAAGTTTTCACTGGTCCAGCTAGTATATATATATGTATATATATATATATATATATATATATATCATCATCATCATCATCATCGTTTAACATCCGCTT
>NC_068981.1:132002501-132022272 GCF_001194135.2 Octopus bimaculoides
ATATATATATATATTTATATATGCACACACACACAATCACACATCAGTAGATAATACAATATGTAAAGAGAGGCAGTGGGAGAGAGAGAGAAAGTGAGGTTACATTTATTAGTTTCGGCTGTTTTCCACTTCAACACCATATAACAAGATTGTAGGTTTGTTATTCAACTATTTTCCAATTTCAAAGTGTGTCTGAATTTTTTTTTTTTTTTTTTCATGTATATACTTCAGTTGTCAGGGAAAATTACATGTATTAATGCAGTACTGTTTTAAGCTGTATTTTTTCCTACACTCACATAGTTTAAATATACCTCAACCTTTCTAAGTACAGTTAGTAATTCAAAGATGTTGTTGCTGTTGTTGTGGTGGTGGTTTGGTCTGAGATTGGTTGTGATTGAACAGACCTATGGTCAAATATGCTCCAGTCATGACCCTCTTTTTTTTCTTTCCTGACATCATGTATCTAATATGTTCAATATATCTTCTTTTTTTAAGATGGTAGGATCTGATTTAAGGGAGATTTAGCTATCATTTGTAGTTTATTATATAACAATGTAAAGGCTTCTTCACTGTCTCAAGTTGTTCTGAGCTGTTGTTGTTTAATTCCATGTCAATTATGAGCAAACCTATGAGCAACCATATTCCAGTTGTATTTAGTGGATATGTTGTCTTATGGAGTCTTGATCTGTTCAAAGTGGCATGGGTTGGAGAATGCTCCAAGTTTGTGAAAACAATTTCTCTAATCCAAATGTCAGGATATGTCAATTTGTCTATTCTGTCATAACATATACTAAAAAGGATTTTTATCCAACTTTTATCTAGAACTGAATCAATATTCATGTATTCTATGCAGATATATTTATTGTGTGACTTCAGTTTTAGCTGACTGTATGTAAATCAATAATTGATTGTATCTGTAATATTCTCTTTTCAATTTTTCAAATTTATTAACTTATATTTTTTTGAAGTTTACTCAAAGCTTTACACAATTTTACTTATTTTTAATAAGCATATTATCTAGTCGAGTGTAGGACCAGTTTTGATTAGCATGTTGTTTAGTTGAGTGTAGAGTTTTGTCCTAAGAGGTTCTATCCAGACCCTTTTCTAGTCAACTGCTGTAGACTTATTTCTGCTTTTATACTCACCTTTCAATAGAGCACCTCTATTGTAAAGAAAGACATACGAGCATGGGCTAGAAAATTCTGACGTTTTCATTCAGTTAGAGCAAGTTTCAAGTTTGGAAACAAGATAATTAACCATAAAGAAAAACCTTCAGCTTGTAACATTCACATTACACCTTAATATTAACTATTAAAAGTCCACTTGGATTAACTTTGTCTTTCATCAGGTGAATTCAGTCTTAAACCACAAAACTCATGTAACTACATGTTCAATGGTCCAAATGCTTAGACATATACAACATCACAGTATCAGTTAATTAATTCATTCATTTAACATCCATTTCCCTATGCCTGCATGGGTTAAATAGGGACTTATTTCAGGTAGGATTTTATGGTCAGATGCTCCTCAGTTGCTAATCCTTCCTTGTTTTTCAAGTTAGGAATTTCTTTGTCATGAGGTCGTTGAAAGTGCTGAACAACTGATCATAAGGGCAACAAGGAATGTAAGCATTATTGTTTCATGTGAACATATGCATACATGCACGCACGTGCACACACACACACACACATGCATGTGCATACCTACAAATACATATGCAGTTTGGCCAACTCTTAATCCTAGTAATCAAAGCTGCTTTGCCTGAACAGACTCCAATTTCATTTTTCTCATTTGCAGTCACTGCAAAACCTTATGATACACTAATACAAGATGAGTAAAAACCCATTTGCCAAATTGTGTCTATTCAGTTAAACATTCTATGACGTGTGTTTGGTCTCAGATATGAATAGAGTCAGGCATATTAATATGTTTACCCAAGAGATGTTTTCAAACAGTTGATTAATCATATTTATATATTGATTCATGCAGTTTATTTTAGAAAGCAATTTTCAAAATAAATGTAGAAAGTCTCTATCATTAAGAATCTAGATTATTAAGTATAGTTCTAAATATAGTTTATGCAAATATTTATAATTGCAGAACTAATTGGAAGAAAATGTTGAAATATTAAGTACAAGACTAAATGTTAATCCACAAATGTAGGTTATAAATTTACTGGATGAGAAATAATAGGATAGGGAAATTAATACAGTTAATATCACATAAGGATGTATTATAAATATATTGCCAGGAAGAGTATTTAAGAGTGATCCAATTTGTATATTTTATGTTTCTGTGGGCTCAATCATCATCATCATCATCATCATCATCATCATCATCATCATTATCATCATTTAATGTCTGTTTTCCATGCTGGCATGAGTTGGACGATTTGACTGGGGTCTAGCAAGCCAGGAGGCTGCACCAGGCTCCAATCTGATCTGGCAATGTTTCTACAGCTGGATGCCCTTCCTAATGCCAATCACTCCGAGAGTATAGTGGGTGCTTTTAATGTGCTACCGGCACAGGAGTCAGGCGGGGCAAGGGGGCAAGGGGGCTGGCATTGACCACATTCAGATGGTGCTTTTTATGTGAGCCAGTCAGGCAGCACTGGCATCGGCCCACGTTCAGATGGTGTTTTTTATGTGCCACCACTAACATTTACTGAGCTGAAGCTATTATAATGATGTTGGAGGAGACATCAAAAATATAGCTCATTGAAGAATCATGTGAATGTCAACTAATCTATTTCTGTAACAGAACTGTCACCCGTTCTACAAAACGATGAGATAATAGTAGTCCATTTGTTATCATTTCTTATGTGACCTTTAAAACATGCTGAATAGAAATAAACAACTCAAATTTTGGTTTTGTGAAGATAAAATATTTTTAAGCAGAAAGAAAAGTTGAATAACTGGAACGATTGCATAGCGTTTTTTTTTTTTTTTTTGTGCACCTTCCCCTAATTATGGACATTTTTATTAAACTTAGAAGAATTGAATTGATTTATTCTGTTAAAAGCCATTCTAATACATAGAATTGAGAAACATGCAGTAGTTACTGGTGTACTATAATATCTGACCATAGGAACATTTAATATGACCTGCATCATGCATTTGCTATGCTCTAATCTAACTTAAGACTGTCATACATTTGTTAGTGACTTATGTTAAGTGTTCCATCTTTAACCCATTACCTACCAGTTATCTCATATGAGATCACTTAAAAATTACAAGTTTCGTAATTATCTGTCAATATTTACACATATCTAACCTTTTTGCTATATCTACTAGTATACTTCTCTGATATTCAAATGAGGTTTGCTCACTTTTCACTCAATATCTCGCTTATTTCTATTTAAAATGTTATTTTGATCATTCCAGCTTGTTTCTAAAGCTGTTTTATGCTAGAAATCAAAGTTTCATAAAAAAATTCCAGTTAATAGAATTATGGGAGGTAATGGGTTAAACTTGCCATAGTAGCATGGCCATCCCAATTTCATTATTTCAGAATTGACTTCTGCAATATATTTGTTCCCTTTTTCAAGATGGCAAAAATTAGGCTGATAAAAATTTAGCAGTTACTTCTAACAGGTAGGGTCACAGCTTAGAGATTTCTCATTGGCCTAATTGTTAAGCTTACTATGATAGCTAGGAGGAGAACAATCTAAAATATGTGGGTGAGTTGGATATTATATAAAAGAATATTTTTTTTTAACTTAATGATTTTAGTTTTCATCTTAAGATCAGGGTTTGCATTCATAATTTTGGAGTGGTGAAGGGTTAAAGTTCTAGGCTTTGAACCTGCATATAAATTTGTAACCTTAATTATTCAGCCAGTTTTGTTCATGTCACAATAAATAGCTAATTTTCACTATATAACATGAACAATACTGTAGACATCTTGTAACATTAGTTTGAGCCAAATAATTGTTATTATAAGTTAGTCATAAAATTGATGAGTAGTGTCTGTCTATGATCTTTGCAGACCCTATGGCAGCTGGTGAGCTTGATGCAGTTGATTTTTAGATCAATGAATATGTGAATGAGGAAGGAATTACTGAGGATTGCATTCCTGGGGAGGGAAAAGTAGAAGTAAATTAGAGTGCAGTTTGGGGGGATAGGATTAAAAAAAGTCTTTAGTGTAATATCTGGGATATGAGACTCAATGAAGGTGTTGGAAGAAGATAGATGTAATGGGAAAGGTGTAGCAAATGATGTTGAGGTAGCAGATGAAGTAGGCATGTGGACGACATCAAAATAAAACAAGGGAAAGCATCAGATTGTGGTTTAAATAATTTATTTAAACGACACTTGCATTTACTTGATGTATACATAAAAAAATTCACTACATGACATTAGCAACTTACTTCGAGCTGGCGAAGAAAATAACAGGTGAAATACTGTGCCAGTATGATGAGGTAGAACCAGGCATGTTTTATGTCTGTGTGTGCATTGATCATTCAGTGGTGTCTGTTTATGTTCTGCAACTGCTACTATGTTGGGTCGTTCATGCTGAATATGTGATTCTCTGTTGGCTGCTTAACTGGCAGAAGGCTGTCTCTTGACAGTTCGCCTGGTGATGGCTCTCTGCCTCTCTTGTGTGTCTGACTGTATTTTATAATGATCATGACAGCTAGAAGGACAGACATACCACAGAAGTAATTCCTACCTATGTAAGTCGCCTCCTGTCCACTTG
Source organism: Octopus bimaculoides (assembly GCF_001194135.2). NCBI lineage: Eukaryota > Metazoa > Mollusca > Cephalopoda > Octopoda > Octopodidae > Octopus > Octopus bimaculoides. The sequence continues at coordinate 132,007,200 of NC_068981.1, forward strand.
AACCTTAAATGACACAGCTCAGGTTGGAGGTTGGAGGGAAAACCATCCATCACTTTTTGACAGGACAAAGAAATTTCTTTCATGCCTGGTGGATCAGATGAGCGAGAATCCTTAGATTCGGTTTTGAATCTCAGCTTGGAAAAAGGAAGTGTTAGTTTTTACATATGGTTGGAGAAGGTATGCTGCTAGTTATTTCACAAGAGCAAAGACTGTTGTAGTATTGATGGAAGAGGCAAAGAGAGAAAACCACATGACTTTGCAGTATATTGTTGAGTAAATTATCTCCCAATCAGCGAAATAGCATTTTGGCTGCAGTCTAAGATATATGTATGCTGTGCAGCAGCACCCTTTCATTTGTGTGGACGGTGTTTTAATGTGTATCTCACTTGAAGAGACATCACTGAATCCTGTGGTAAACCAGAGTTGATAATGCGTACATCAGAGAGAGCTCTATTACATGCTGTAATGTTTGTAGACTGACATGGAGCTCTGATCCAGAAAATAAAGATGAAGGTAAGCCATAATTAGGCAACTTACTAAGAGGTCCTCATGCCAACATGATTGAAAACTTTACTGATGAGAAGTGCAATGACATTGCTTTTACTGAAATTCCTCGGAGCGAGAAACCACATATGGAACATACTGATAATTCCAATCTTGGACTTAATTTAAGTTACCATTACCATCGCTCTCTGAGATAGTATATTTTCAATGATTGAAATTTTTTTCCTGAAGTTATGTATTAAATGATTTACTGATTATTTGTTGTTTTATGTTTAAAAAGTTCCTTTACTTGATTTCAGAACATGGCTGGAGAGAATGTTAAATTTTTGTACACGGTTAATAATAACCAGTTACTGACTTCACAACAACGTTTTTTCTATGACGTTAATGGTTTTCTTGTGATAAAGAATCTGGTATCTAAGGAAAATATTTCACAGTATCTGTGAGTTACCATTTCATTTGTTACTATGTATTGTGCTGTTAACCTGGTATTTCAAGGAATTATTTTGGCAACAAAAGAAAGTGTGTGTGTGTCTGTGCACATTATGTGTGTGCGAGGACAAATCTTTTGAAGCAACTTTCATAACGTATTGTGTTTTAAAATGATAAAGACAAATTATTTTATAAATGAAATATATATTCAATTTATTTTCAAGACATGATTATCACCATTATCATTTTAACATCCACTTTTCCGTGCTTGCATGGATCAGATGGAATTCATTGAAGTAGATTTTCTATAGCCAGATGCCCTTCATGTCATCAACCTACAATTCTTTCTGAGTAAGGTGATATTTCCCCATGAACAGACATATTTTCATGGAAGATTGGAAATGAATAACACTGCTCACACAACATTCAGTTACAATTATCATGTGATGTCAAATCAAGGAGTCACACACATATACACTATACATTGTTGAGCATAATATTATGATCAGAATGTTACTGTTGGTTTCACACTGACTATTGCACTAGGCAATATTGATAACTCTTCAGACATACTGGCTGGAAGCAAATACTGCATTTTATGTTGGGGTATATAGAGACACTGGGTGGCTCAGTGTTGGTAAGAAGAAAAGGAACAAACCATAGTGAAGGAATTATAACATTTTCTGAGATGAAAAGAATAGCTATTTGCCATGGATTGATGTTAGCCTGTAAGTTGTGTGTATGTACACACACACACGTACGCACACACATGCACACACACACACACACACACACACATCCTTCTCTTGTCCAAAAACAAACATGACCTTGTTGCCAAAATGAATTTCCACTCATATCAAATATCTGAATATTTTCCTCTTTGAGTTCATGAAAGCACCAGGGTTGTCTGAATTTTTTTTCATTCATTCATTTTTTTTTTTTTTTTTTTTGATTTATATATTGACAATTTCTGAAATATTTTCTATTTTCTAAAGTAATTTCTGAACATGGTCGGTGCAGGCACTGCTGTGTGGTTTAAGAAGTTTGCTTCCTGAGCACATGGTTTGGGTTCTATCGACACAAACTTCAAAAAAATTCCCTTATGTATGTGTTTGTTTGTGCCTCCTTGTTTTGTCATCGCACAATTGTTGTAAATGAATGTCACTCATTTCCAGTAGTGTGCAAAAGCATGTCTGGCCATGAGGAAATATTATCTTGCTTTGAAGCAGGTAAGAGTTGGCCACAGGAAGAGAGTCCAACCGTAGAAAATTTGCCTCCGAAATTCCTCTTCCCACCCCCTCAGAATAATTCTTCCCCATAAATCCCTATATACTCTGAATTCATAGCTTCTAAGCAGTATTTATTTATAGCTTCTAAGCAGTATTTGTTAATAGCTTCCAAGCAGTATTTGTTAATAACTGCTTAGCAGTATTTGTTAATAGCTTCTAAGCAGTATTTGTTAAAAATTTTGTTAAAAAGTATCCATTTTTCTGGAAGTTATGAAACAATGAAGTCGATGAGGTACACATCTGTAGTTGTGCCAACTAGACTATCCAGTGTTCACAATAAAGGGCAAAAACTCCAGATTTTGCAGCTTAAATTTGTCTTGCCTTTATAAAGTCTCTTTTGAGTTAAAGTCATCTTTGGGTGTGTGGGTTGGAGTGGGTTGTAATTAAGGTTGTATAGCTGGTTGTTATGGAAAGGAAAGGTATTTTGGAAAAATTCTAATTCATTAAATTTGGGGTTATATTACTGTTTAGAATTTATTCATGCATGTAGAACTTTGTAAACTAGTGTATATATGTTACCCTTTTGTTAGGTAGACACAAAGTGTGACAGTATTTTTGTTTCTTTTGGTATTAAGCCTTTAGTAATTGTGTCAACTTTATTTTTCACAAAGGAATGTAGCCAGGTGGTAACTTTAGTCATTTCTTTACTTATATAAATTATTACTTATATTCATTTGTAAGGTATTCTTGTCATGACTTTGTTAGTATAGAAAGTTTTGTGTTTTGATGTTCACAAAAGTATGTTTCTTTCTAAGTGTTCATTGTTCTATAAGCAATTTGATTAGTATACAAGGATTTTAAACTTCTTGTTTTATGGAGGTAGAGCTTATGTGGTGTTTGTTTATAAGATTTCTTCAAGGTCTGTTCTAGATATATTCTACAGTGGAGCAGATATAGAAGGTGTGTATATATTCATGTATAAAAATGGGAGCAAAAATATAATATAATTTAATTAAAAAAAAAGTTAAAAGAAAGAGTTCTTTTGGTTTGCTTGCATACAAATATATATTTTATGTGTGTGTATGTAGTTTTGTGTAGTTATATTAGAAAATCTTTTGTGGGGATTTTGGTTGGAGATAGAGAGACTTTTAGATAATTTCTAGAGTATTTGTTTGGTGTAAAAGTGTGAAGTTGTAGGAGTATTTTTTATTTTATTTTATGGTGATGGTTTATGGTGTTGGAGGATGGAGGGGAATTTGTGAGATATTAACAAGTTTAACTGTTGGGAAAGATTATTGGTTTGAAGTGTTTTAATCTTTTTAAGATTTTGTGCCTGCATAAAGACACTAGTTTGGAGTTTCAGTTTGGGATTTGTTCCATGAATGTTAGAATGTGGTAGGATTCATTTGTACAAAGTTGGCAGGGTTTGTTATTCCCTTGGTATAGTTGTGTGTGTGAAAGTATTTTTTACTTGATGCTAAATAGTGTATTTTTTTTTCTTTTAATTGCCATATATGTTTGGACTGTGAAGTATCATTTTTCCTGTTTGAGTTGCACAAAGTTGTTTGTGCCATGTCTTCAACTGGTTTGCTGTAGATCCTATGTATGTAGATATAGTAGTTGGTGCCATGTTTGTGGTTATCATTACGCTATATACGATATTTCTTGAGATACAGTTTCCTTCCAGAAAGCAGGATGAAGGTGTATTACAATTGCAATTATTATTGTGTATGTGGTTTAGGTTTTCAATTTTAGATAGTTTTTGGTGGTTGTACGTTTTTCTCAAAGTGCTTAGTAATGGAATATTTCAATTTTACATTGTTTATTAGTTTGTAATACTTGTGATTGGGATGAACGTGTTTCTGCATTATTTTCACAAATAATTTAGCTACTGATGTGGAGACTTGAATGTTGAAGGGAGATTATACCAGATAATTTTCCTTTTTCTATTCTTACGTATTTTATTTATTGTGGGAAAATTGCTGTTTATATATTGCACTTTTTCCTTGTAACTGCTATTATTGAGAGCTTTGTGATATGGAGTTGCTATTTCGTTTAGTATTTTTTCTTTTGAAGACAAAGCTGAAAGTCTGAGAGATATGGATTTTATTAGGTTTTTGATGATGCTTTTGGGGTGATTGGATTGTTTAAGTATATACTGAATTTTTCATTATCTTTCTTACATGGTTTATAGATACTTGATTCCAGGTCGAGGATAACATCTAGGAAATTGACTGACTTCAGCTGTGTTTCTACTGTGATTGAGAAGCTCAAGTTTTTGAAGTGATGTAGATCCTTGCTAAATTTGATGTTTTTTTTTTTTTTGTGGATTGTATTTTCTTAGTAGAAGTAGATGGATGGAAATTTGTTTATGAATTTTTCTACTATGTAAAGACCCATGATGTCTCTTGTTTCTGTTAAGTCCTTTGATCCCATGCTTACATCAAATGGTTCTTTAGTGTTTTTCTTAATCCAGAAAGCATTGTTGTGGAAGAGGAGCAATTTTCTTGTTCGCAGTATTGTTTCTATTGTGGTGTTGTTTATTGTGGTTATAGTTTTAGCAAAGTTCAAAGTAGCTATAAGAATAGGTTTTGTTATTGATGCATAATAGTCTTTCATGTCAAACTAGAAGAAATGTACATACATACATACATACATGCATACATACATGCATGCATGCATCCATGCATACATACATGCATGCATACATACATACATACATACATAATACATACATGCATGCATACATACATACATACATACATGCATACATACATACATACATACATACATGTACATTGCCTCTTAAGAAAATATTACTTTCTTTTGCTTTGGATCAGCCAATACCTTGTGAGAGTGAAACTGGGAAGATGGAAACTGTATAGAAGCCTGTCAAATACACTGTATTTGTATTTCAAATGTATGGCCTTCTGCACATACATTTACATTGCCTCTTAAGAAAATATTACTTTCTTTTGCTTTGGATCAGACAATACCTTGTGAGAATGAAACTGGGAAGATGGAAACTGTATAGAAACCTGTCAAATACACTGTATTTGTATTTCAAATGTATGGCCTTCTGCACAGTTTTAATCTAGTTGAATCATGAGGCATTGATCAACATGAAATAATAGTAGACATGTAGCAAAGATGCTGCATAGTAGGGATTAAAAAAACCCCAAAACCTCATGGTTTCTTAACCATGCAATTATACTTAGTAGATTTATCAAAATATAATTCCAATTATATATTTTTTGTGCATAAATTGTTATTATTGTTACATTCTTTTTCTTCTATAGAGAAAGATTCAAGCAGTTGTGTACTGGAGAAGCTCCTACACATGGTATGGACATTATGAAAGATATTGCTGCTGACAGATCAGAATATGTTCCTGAGAAGAAAGCTATTGCAAAACTACAAGGTTTCCAAGACGATGAAGTCTTATTTCAATATTGCTGCCTGCCAGAGGTATTTCTAATGGATTAAAGTACATTGTATAGTGTGTACATAACACTGAAATAGAGTCCATTATACTGCTATACATTATATGAATGACTTCTAAACATTGAAAAGGTTTTCAGGGCTCAAGCTTAGCTTCAGTTTTATGGCTTTTAGTATATGAAATATAGTTTCCCTTGGATAGAATGCTGATCTATAGCATGTAACATTTGCAGATGATCCACCACTTGTTCTCAACAGTTAGGTAAATTGAAGTAATGTAGAATAAAATTTTCAGTTCAAGAACACAATAAAACACTTACATTAGATTTTAATTCATGATATATGAGTTTGCCAGTTCACTTATATATAGAACAGTATAATACATGAGCCAATGAGAAAGCCTCCAAGTGATTGCATGATGCAAAAAATATCTACCAAATCTCTCTCAACACCATCTTAATGAAAGAGCATAAAGGGTAGTGTAATCCTGTTTTCCCCTAGAAATACAGGATGGTCATTGTATGAATGCTTATGAATGCTTATCATCATAGGTCTGCTTACTAAAGGCTGACCTGGGGATAAGCAGTGACAACATAATATACAATACTGTATACTATATGACAAAGAGTTACTGTTCCTATCAGAGATGTTTGTTGATTCGTAGTACACCATACAGTACAGAGTACCACAATACACTGTAGTACAGTTCAGTACACTGCAGTGCATTATTGTACAGTACAGTATTTTGTTATTGATGATCAAGAGGTTAAATATCAGTAGTCAATATGGCATGTACATGTAGAGTACATGACTAGCTGTTGTAGTGTATTACAACAGATAGCAGTATACCTTATATGCACATGACATATTGAACCAAGGCAGTGTTTATGAGATGAGGAAATATGATAACCCTGTGAGAGGGCTAACAAAAGAGGGGTACTGTTGTGCAGTAAAGGCAGTGGAAGTTGGTGCACTAGGACTTGTTGTAGTGTCCATATGCCAACTACTAGGTCAGCTCAGAATCAAGGGTCACAAAAGAATAGCAACAATGAAACACCTGTCAGAGACAACTGAAAAGAGCTCAATGTGGCTATGAGCAAAAAGAAATGATATTTGAAGCTGATAAGGAATAAAGAAAGCCACTAAGCATAGGAGGAAGGAAACCCAGTTTGAAACAGTGCAAGTCTTTGTGGCTGAGTGATAAGATCATCCAAATGTTATGTGTTCAATCTCCACTAAAGCTGGCATTTAAATAATAGTAAGAGGACATCTAGGAGCCACTACCTAGGTGGGCCCAGCTCCCTTAGAGTGTCAGGAATGAATAGGCCAAAATGCTTGTTTGATGGGACTTCTTCCACTGAAGATTTCTCCTGCAGTCTGCTTGCCTCATAGCAAGTTTCCATTTACAATACTCAGACATTCTCTAAGTATTATTTTGTTGACTATGGGACAGTATATTGTACAAATCAGGGCAGCATACAAACTATGCAGCTATCACTTGCTGGGTGACCCATATTACACGGTGCCTCCCATTCCATCATCTCAAATTAGATTGTGTAAATTGTTTCTGAATTTTGACTATTTCATCTCGAAAAGATAATTCCTAAAGTCTTATTGTTTAAATTAGAATATTGCAAATAGTGTAGGTAGTCCAGTGAATTCCAAATAGGATAGTATAATATTATTATGTGGTAACAATCAGTACATACTGAACAATACATTATAAGTGTATAAAACAATCAAGTAAAGTAAAAATTTATATAAAGAAAGGGTACTGTAGGGCAATAAATTACACTGCTAATATTTTTTTTCATTCCTTTCAGATTTTAAAATACATTGAGTCAATTATTGGCTCTAACATAATGGCAATGCACACCATGTTTATCAATAAACCACCTGATTCAGGTATAGCTTATTAAAATCTTTTCCCTTTTAATTAGAAACAGAAGCAGTTCTGACAGTCTCATTCTACCTTATCCTCTTCTCCTGTTTTACATGTATTTAGCATGTCTGTGATGGTTTGGTGTTTACAGCTTCTAATATTTGCATATTTTGGAATAATTGTTTCAACAACAGAAAGAACTTTCTGCTAATCATTTAACTGTGAAGTATGAGTGACACTCATTGTCATGTTTTTCAGGGCGGATGAGGCAAACTAAATTAAGTTCCAATTCCCAAAAGCGAAACAACTGTTTGATAGTAAAGTTTGACCTCACATCAGTAATTAAGAAACTCATCTCACAGACATTATATCTCTTTTCTTAAGGCGGTGAGCTGGCAGAAACGTTAGCACACCAGGCAAAATGCTTAGCGGTATTTCGTCTGCCTTTACATTCTGAGTTCAAATTCTGGCAAGGTCGACTTTGCCTTTCATCCTTTTGGGGTCGATAAATTAAGTACCAGTTGCATACTGGGGTCAATCTAATCGACTGGCCCCCTACCAAAAAATGACAGGCCTTGTGCCTAGAGTAGAAAAGATTATATCTCTTTTCTTGAATTACTTTAAAAAAATCTTGGTGATTGATATGATGCAGGCATCTAAGAATTTGCCTAGATGTGTTGTAGCATCTTGCTCAGTGCCTTAATATATTAAACTCAAATCCTACTGGCAGTTGAGAAATAACCTCAATTTCATTAATATTTCAGTTTTTCACAGCTCTTAGTTCAAATGTTGCATGATTCTCTATTCTTTTTTATTCTTCTTGGGTGTATAAAATTATCATCATCAGTTGTATACTGAGGTTGATCTATTTGACTCTACAATAGCTTATCCTTTACAAAATTCTTTGTATGCACGGTAGGAAGAAAACATTATTTTAAATTAATAGGATTTAGTAGTTGTATGCTGTCAACTTAATGTGACAGTCCCCTGAAGGGAATAATACTAATGTTGGTTAAACCTAGGAAACTACACCGCTTCCTGTCAGCCTTGATACATTTCCTGTGTCCTTATGTTTACAAGGGGGAGACAAGCACCTCCACCCAGCTAAGCCTGCATCCAGAGACATGTTTCTGAGTCTTTGCTCGTCATCAGGCTGGAGTAGCATGACCTGCTAGTCGAAGATGCCTGTCAAGCTCTTGTAAACATATAATAATTCTAGTGAAATACATTCACTGATTTCAAATTTAGAAGGACACAGGAAATGTGTCAAGGCCGACAGGACGCGGTGTAGTTTCCTAGGTCTAACCAACAGTAGTATTATTCCCTTCAGGGGACTGTCACATTAAGTTTACAGCAAACAACTACTTCATCGTATCACTACTGCATAAATCTCTCTGAGAGATTTAGAAATGTATTATTTCTAATAGGATTTAGGTAATGGTTGTTACAATGGTATAAGTCTTCACATTCATAAAGGATATATATGCTTGATTGTATCAACATCAATATATTGCTGGCATTTTTTTTATAAACCCCAGAATGACAAACGCTATCAGCTCATCCCATCAGTTATGTCTGAAATCTGATTTCCCTAAGTTAGATAACTTTTTTATTTTAAAATGCCTTATAATACCAGTACTTATTGCCATGGCCTTGTACTGTTGTCAAGTAGTGATTTATGTCATTACAGTCTGCATTAGACAATTCCATTACTGCTCTAACCCTCCTAAAGATGACTGTGTCCATGAAGCATTTAGGGCATTTAATAATTTTTTAGTTCAGAAATGACAGTAATGCAGCAGAACCAATCCAAGATATAGCATTTATGGAAAATATTGCTTAAATGAAAGAAGATACTTTGAAAGCTTTAGGAAGAATAATTTCAGCTTAAAAGATGCCTTATGAATAGGTCGTCCTGTTCAGTTTGACAAAGACCTACCTTTGTTAGAACTTAATTGAAATAATGCTATTACAGTTGAAGAATTAGCACCAAAGCTGAATACAAGCCTTTCAACAATTCCTAGGCATCTGTAATGGCTTGGAAAGGTGTCTAAACTAGTTCTCTATAATTTGACAGTAAAACAACTTTGCTGCACTTCTCTACACTCTTGGGAATATGTATTGCTATTTTCAAACAGATTAGTGAGTGGTGAAGAAAAGTAGATCTTTTACAGGAATGTTAAGCAATGCAGACAATGGCTTAGTGAAGGTGAAGTGACTAAATTCTAACCTAAATGTGACCTCTCCATCCAAGAAAAGTTTTGGTTAATATTTAGTGGGATTATGTCAATATGATCCAGCTTGAGTTGCTACCAGTTAATAAAACAATTACACAGGACATTTCCTGTCAATAATTAGAATGTTTAAACATTACTTTAAAGGAAAAGGGACCAACTTTAATGATTTGCAAAGGAGTGGTGTGCCATCGTGATAATGCCTGGCCCATACAGTAAAGATCATGTTTGAAAAAAATTGTAAACTTCATCTGTGAAAAAATGCCACACTCTCCTTAACAGAATTTTGTTCCATTTAATTACCATCTATTCTGAAGTTTACAGAATTAACTTGGTGAACCACTTAAAACATGTGAAGAAGTGGAAACAACCCTTTCTGCATTTTTTTGTTTTTTTACAAAACCAAAAGAATTTTACACAAATGGTATGAAGAAGCATATAAACTACTGAAAGGAGGTCATTGATAATGATGGTAATTATGTTAATGAATGAATATTAATAAAATATGAAATTTAGAGATTTTTTTTCTTACCTAATATTTGGAGATTACTTAAGGAGTAATCTGATATTTAGTGTGGCACCTTTTTATTTCTACCACTTCACTGCATCTCTAAGGCTTAGTTAATAAGCAATTTTTGATTAAGTTAACTCAAAGGTTTTCATTCCAGGTTTAAAAACAACAAGACATCCAATGCACCAAGATTTGCATTATTTCCCATTCAGACCACCTGAGAAAATTGTTTGCTCATGGACACCACTCATAAAGGTGAACAGAGAGAATGGATGCTTAGTTGTTATTCCAGGCTCCCACAAACGGCTTTTGCAACCCCATGGATATCCTAATTGGGAGGTAGGCTCTTTTTCTCTAAGAAATACTTTTATTCACTTTGAAATACAACTTTTCAGTGTCTTTTAAATTTGCATTTAAAGAAAAGAGAAAAAAGCTATGATTTTACTTGAGGCAGTTTGAATTGCTGGAAGTTAATGTTTGGAGGGGAAAAGAAGAAAAGAAGGTGTTTTAGAGGGATGTAGTCTTGTGGGGAACCACATCCTGCTAATACTTAATACTTGATTGAAGTGTAGCAAAATCCTTCTCATTATAGAAGTATTAAGTATGGACCTTGGTACTGTTGAATATATTATGATATGGTGTTAGTGGTATACAGTCAGTATGTCTGGAGGAACAGAGATTTTTTGTAGAAACAACATTTTTCAACAGACTGCAGATACAGTTTAATAATGAGCCAAACATTCCAGAAAGTGACTAAATATCCGATAACTAATTGAGAATTTAAAGAAAAAACTATCCTTTAGTATTTGACACCAGAATACTGGAATATTTAGTTTGGTCACATTGTAGCAAATTATTTAATAATCAGAGCTTCAGTAATAATGGTAGTGCAGGGATGATAATTTTTTTGGATTGTATTCTTTTAAAATGTTTGTTAATGAATAGAGAAAGGGTTAGTTTCTAGAGATTTTTAGACTCTAGTAGGCGATAATAATCTATATTTAATTCAGTCACACTGTCAGATAAATACAATTCTTTGACAAAGAAGATATAATCATCATCATTATTGCTTTAACATCCACTTTTCAATGCTTGAAAAAAAGAAAGAGCTTGATAACTTGATTGATAATGTTCTTTTGCAGTTTGTTGATTAAATGTACATAAAGCAACATAGCCAAGAATCCAGTATACCAGAGCCATGATGACTAAAACAAACTAGAATATGTTTGTGTTTTATTGCATATTAAATACTTAGTTTTTCATTTGTTAAATCTGTGAATGGTAAGAAAAGTTACCCTTGTGTTAAGATTTGAATGTATAAATGCAAGTACCTTTGTTACTTTAATATTCCATTCATCCAGCTAAATGTATATGTTAATATTATATGTTAACCTTTTTGTTTTGTTTGTTAAAATTCTTTTGAACCAGAATGGTGTGAACAAAATGTACCATGGTATTTTGAACTATACTGTAGAAAATAACAAAATACACTTGGATATGGAACCAGGGGACACTGTGTTCTTTCATCCATTACTCTTCCATGGGTCTGGACAGAACAGAACAAGTCATTTTAGAAAGGTACAGTAACTTTATTGCTTTCCCTTACTATCATTTACCCTTCCAACATATCCAACTAAATTTGTTTGATTAATTTCTTGAGTATCTATTCTGGTAGCTTGTAAACTAGTGAAGATTGGAAGTCAAAATATTTTTCATCAATGATTACTAAGCAAGATATAATAAAATTACTTTTCATTTCACTTTTTGAAATTTTACCTTTCTAGTAAGTTATTTAGATATTAAGTATGTAGCTGACTCAATTTGATAATGTGTGCTGATCAAAATACATGCTTTTACATGAACAACAAAATCAGTCACACACAAAAATTTCGATAAAAAATAAAAATATACTTACATCCATAATTACATATCAATAAAATTTCTTTAGCATATTACTGACTGTAATTGTTAAAAATGTAAAATACATTCATATATTGATCATGAATGTAAAGAAAAATTTCCTTTGTTAACCTTCTGATCAAAACTTTCTTTCTTTGTCATATATGGAATGGGAAAGGTAATGCAGTTTCAGAGTCAGTAGAAGCAAGCCAACACATGAAGCCAACACATTCATAACATTACCATGGGCAATGGCAAAGTTAAGGTGTTGGAACAGCCAAACACCCTCATGGTGTCACCTGACACTGTGATATGGTGAGTCACCATCAACGATGAGAACTTCACTGAGCCCAGCCACCTCGCAAACATCTCTAACGCCACACGTTGGAAGAAATAGTTCACTGACAAGTCCCAATACTTAAGGATTTTATTCTGTTCAGCTACAGAAGCAGTGACCCTCTCATTTGCTGCAGCATCTAGGATGTGGGGAGGAGCATAAGAGTCACAGACTGTGATAACCCAGATGAAGCACTTACCTCTTACCTAGGAACAAAGGGTAAGACTATTTGGTTTCTTCTCATCACTTCTGGATAATCCTGCCAGCTCCAGAACTGAAGGGATATAAACTCAATCCAAAGCCCACTTAATGATTAAGTTTAGCTCAGTGCAATGAGTGAAATGATCAGCATTTAGGCAGCAAGATAAACCATGAAGACCTGTGGAGTCAAGGGGCCTACCACAGCAACATCTGTCCCCAACAGATGTTGGCTCCCACTCTGAGTGCAAGGGAGATGAAAAGCTCATCCAGACTAAGTGAAGCACCAATATTGGTCACTGGTAGAGCATCAATCCAGCTCCTTGAGAATTTCACACTAGCAGAAAGTAGGTGATACCTTGAAAATTGATCAGATTGATCAAAGAGAGAGTTGTAAGTAGTACCTAAGCACATATCATCTCAGACTCTTTGCTTCCATCTATCCTTAGCTTTATCAAGAACCAACAAACCCAGCTCTCTCCACTGTGACAGAGCTTCATCCAACTCCCTGTTGGAATTAGCCCATGTTGGAGAGGAGAGGATGTTGCTTACTGAAGAGGAGCAAGTATGGATGAAGGAAAGAAAACAGGGAAGAGATAGAGAAGAAGATCCCCAAACTGTTTGGGCAAAGCAGCCTGTTCATGGGCTCTGAAGAGAGTCTGGCAGTGACCAAACATTCGAGTTCCCTGAAGATTAGGTTGTCAAAGCATTGGAGAGATGACAAAAATCTACAAGAGGAACCAACTCTGAGAAAATACAATAACTTAGGAATTAACAAGTAATTCCTAAGTATAAAAAAACTTTGGTGGGGCTCAATTGCCTCGAGGCTTTTTAATAGTTGCTTAAAGTTAGCCAACTTGGATCGAAAGATAGACTCGAAAGCTCAGTCAGTAATTGAGGCCCTAAGAGAGTATCAAACTGATGAGGGAGGAACTGCAATGGAGGGGAAGGAATCTGTAAATAGGTTTACATTCTGCTGATGTAAAGCTGGATGGTGGAGGAACCATAGCTCACATTTGGAACTGTTGATGCTAAGGCCCTTATGATCAAGTTCTTAAATCATTGTCCTCACAGTTGCAAGGACCTTACCAGGAGAGACCCCCAAACAAGCATCAAAATACCAGATATTCAAGTCAAGGTTGGCTCCCATCTTGGTAATATCATCAATACCCAGTGCAAGTAGAACAGGTCTGAGCAGGTTACTCTGTTGAACTCCAGAGGCAGATGGGATGAGGTGGTCACCAAAGGACAGGTAGGGAAGTACACTTTCAGATGAGAACATGTTGATGAACTGTGTTAGGTTTTCCAAGAGCTCAAGATTGGCATCACTAGCTAACAAAGAGATACCATCTTTGAGATGCTGAGGTTGTAAGCATTCAATCCCAGCACCAGAACCTGCTGGAAAGGATGCAATCACCTTCCTGACATTGTAAAAAACCTGGTGGGTCAGGCCAGTGTAGGTAGTCAGCTGTTGGGGCCAGAGGATGTTTCTCCTTTAATCAATTGAGGGAATCTGTAGTGCACCACATGAGGGAGGTCAGGGATAAGAGTAGGCGAACAGCCCCTTTAATGTCAAATCTGCTGAATTTAGCATTAACGGTCTTCTTTAAGTTTGGTGAATGACCATTGTTTGGAGCTGTGCTAATCACCAACCTGAGATGAACAGTGGTTGGGGGTGGACTGAAACAGCTCAAACTGCCATTTTAAGGAAGATGTAAAGGATCCAGTACTTGTGTTTGACATGTAGAGAGAGACCAGAGGAAATAGGAACAGTTTCTGCCAATCTGAGGTGTTGTTGAATAGGCAGATGTTCTTCAACAGCTTGGAGAGAGCATAGACAAAACAAGTGCAAAGTCCCTTAGGGATCTGGTTGACAAGCTTCAACTTGAACAAGCTCTGGAGAGTGGCAGCAAAATTCTCAACAGGGATCTGGACATCAGAGAAGGTTCTGCTCTACTAAATATGTTGGAACTGAAGTGGCATTGGTTGCATGTCCAGTTTCAAAAACTTTTGGCTTGAACCTTAATAATGCCTACAGAGTTCTTATGATAACTTATACTACACAAGTGGCATTTGATGGTCTTCAAATAGTGACTTGTACAGGTGCAGAGAACATAACTTGGAGGTAAATTGACAGCATCAGTGGGGTCAGCATTAAGATAAGAATTCATATGGGGAGAGGATGGCAGTGGGGGACGATTGGCGATGGATGTAGAGGAGGGAGCTGGATGAAGAGCATTAAATATAGCGGTGGGGCTCAGATGAGGAGCAGAAGACAATGCAGGTAGTCTAGTTACAGGAGTGGTGGGGTGAATAAAGGGAGGTTGGAGGCAGATTAGCAATGGAGGTAGAGGAGGGAGCTGGGTGAAGAACATTAATACTGGTGGTGGGGCTCAGCTGCGGGGG
>NC_068981.1:132022400-132036062 GCF_001194135.2 Octopus bimaculoides
GTGGGGGGGGGGGCAGGAGGCAACGACAGCAGGCTAGCTGTTACAGGAATGGTGGAGGGAATAAAGGGTTGAGCAAGACTAATTCTGGCAAAATCTGATGATAGAAGAGGGAAGGAGGAGATAGGGGCATATGAGTTAACTCCGCTTGAATGTAATGAAGGAGATGGGGAGCAGGACGAAGGTATGTAGGATGTAACAAAATTGTTTAGCCATGCTAGTCTCTTGGTCACTTGCCACATGACCCTAAAACTTATTTTATTTTATTCTTTTTCCTTCCTTTTAACCAACCATCAATGTTAAATTTTACCAGGCCATCATGTAGCAGACGGGGCAGATGGGCAAGTAAGAGGAATGTATGGACCACATGGCAATAGGAAGTTGAGAGCGAATTGAAGCAGGAAAATGAATTCTGTATCTGCGAGGAAATGTGATTAAAATGTTGAAATGAGAGGTGTGTGTGTGCGTGTGTGTGTGTGTGCATGCATGCGTGTGCACATGCGTGCGTGTGTGCATGTGTGCGCAAGCATTTAAATCAGCACAAGTACACTATTAGAACAGTGGGGGTATTAAAAAAATGAAGAAAGAAATTGAAACTGAAGAATATTGAGATGTACCAAAATTAAACAAAAATAAAAATTGCATGACTAGGTGAAGCACTGGGTGTTGAATTGATGATTTTTTTCTTTCTTCCTCTTTTTTAATTTTGTCGCTTTTTTTCTTTCTTTGCTCATGTTTGTGCTGTCTTCAGTTTTGAATTTGCATTTTAATGTGGTTTTTGTATTACATATGTGTGGAGGCGCAATGGCCCAGTGGTTAGGGCAGCGGACTCGTGGTCATAGGATCACGGTTTCAATTCCCAGATTGGGCGTTGTGAGTGTTTATTGAGCGAAAACACTTAAAAGCTCCACGAGGCTCCGGCAGCGGATGGTAGCGAACCCTGCTGTACTCTTCCACCACAACTTACTCTCACTCTTACTTCCTGTTGTGCCTGTAATTCAAAGGGTCAGCCTTGTCACACTGTGTCACGCTGAATATCCCCGAGAACTACGTTAAGGGTACACGCGTCAGTGGAGTGCTCAGCCACTTGCACGTTAATTTCACAAGCAGGCTGTTCCATTGATCGGATCAACTGGAACCCTCGACGTCGTAAGCGACGGAGTGCCAACAACAACAGTATTACATATGTATCACATACATACATGTTACATTCCAGTAAACATATTTCAAATATTAAAAAAAAAACGAAGCAAATAGTTGAAATGATTTCTAACATTGGCACAATAGCACAGATGTAGTTGGGACAAGAGTAAAATTGAATAGTAGTAATAAACTGTTATCTATTATTTTCTTGACAGTCAATCAGTTGCCATTTCGCCAACTCCTGCTGCTACTATATAGATGTCAAAGGTACAACACATGAGAATATTGCAAAAGAGATAACTGATGTTGCCAGGCAAAAAATTACAAAATTGTTTGGTGAACAAGATGCACAAGACAAGGAAGTCTCAATACAGGTACACAGTGTTTTTCCTTATTATGAAATTGACACACTACCTAGTTTGCTACATTTTAATTACGTTTCACCATCGTCATCAGTGTTCATTATTTACATTTGACAGATATTTATCCTCATCTTGTTTGTTGTTAACACAACGTTTCGGATGATATATCCTCCAGCCTTCATCAGGTGTCTTGGGGGAAATTTCGAACCTGGGTTCTCATTCCTAAGATATTTTTCGATGCTAATTCAGGCCATATGCTCATGGGCAATTATGGAGTGAATTTTAGGGCTTATAAATGTAATATTTTCCTATCCTTTCTTAATATCGGTTCCCATATGCTACTCATATCTGCACTCGGTCTACTTAGGAGGCTGTTGCATCCTAGCATATGTGCTGCTTCTTTTAGTTTTCGTATTTCCAGTGGCGTTCTCTATCTATTATTTTAACTTCATCCCACAAAGATCTTGGAAATCTGCCAGCCCAATGGTTTCCCTTCGTGGCAGAATTAATAGTCAAGACTATTCAAGCATTTTATCTGATCAAATTCATTCTATTGTTGTGGAACTGTTTCCGGAAGAAAACGCAATCTTTCAGGATGATAATGTACCAATTCACACAGCTAAAGTTGCTACTGAATGGCACGAGGAACATTCTAGTGAAGTTGAACATCTTATCTGGCCACCACAGATCTCAATATTATTGAACATTTATGGTGCATTTTAGAAAAATAAATAAGGAGTCGATATCCTCTACTATCATCACTACAAGAACTGGAGACTGTTTTTGCTGAAGAATGGACAAAAATTCCTTTGGAAATAATTCAAGCTGTAATTACTGCCAAAGGTGGTCCTGCCCAATATTAAAATAAATTTGTTTGAAATTTTAAGGTGTTTCCATTATTTTGACAAACTCCTGTGTGTGTGTGTGTGTGTGTGTGTGTGTGTGTGTGTGTGTGTATATATATATATATATATATATATATATATATACATACATATATACACACACACACACACACTTTCTTGGTGTTACTTCTCACCCTACACAGCTACAGTGAAAGAAAAAAATATATGTATATTCAGTTATACATGCATATGAACACTCACATAATCATTTGAATAACTATTTTTATCTTAGTTAATACTTATACCTGTTTTTTTTTATGCATTTCAGGAAACTTGGCAGATAAGAGGTCGGCTGGTGAAAGGAATAGAAGCCAATTTATAACTGAATTAATGAAGTTGACATTTTGTGATTTTTTGAAATATTCTTTAGAGAATACTAACAAATAATTTTAATAAAAGTTAATTTTTGTTTTGTTGACCTAAACTAAAAAAAAATTTTGATTATTGAAATATTCGATATTTTATAAAGGTGCTACTTGTGATCCACCACAGCATCCATAGTGTACACTGTCAAGTGACCAAATTTGGGTTAGGAATAGGGTTAAGGATAGGGTTAAAGTTAGGGTTGGCTTTAAGGTTTGGGTTCAAGTTAAGGTTAGGGTTTAATTACATGCTAAAATGTAAACAGCCAGGCAGACTACACACTAAAGTGGCACCTAGTATTTTGATTTTGAAGTTATAGCTATGTTTGTATTATTTTTTTTTTACAATTTGATTTTTAAAAATAGTAATTGTTTAACTAACAATTAGTTATATAAAGTTCTCACTGAAAAATTAAAGATGATTTATTTTGTTGAATTGTGAAATAAAAGGTGGAGGGGAAGAGTGTTTATTTGTGAATTGATGGTAAATATTCTATTGAATAAATAACCAGAAGTTTAATCTTTTATCATTCACATTATTCTGTTAAAAGTAATGCTTATTTATTCACATTGCTTTGAATTAATCATGCATTATTTTGTAACTGTGAGATTTTGTATGAGGCAACTGTTAATTTTTAGAATGATATTGTAAGGTTGGTAAGCCATATCTGACCAGTTTGAACATAAAACAGATAGAATATTTTGGTTAGATATG
The DNA here is from genome assembly GCF_001194135.2 of Octopus bimaculoides. Taxonomy (NCBI): domain Eukaryota; kingdom Metazoa; phylum Mollusca; class Cephalopoda; order Octopoda; family Octopodidae; genus Octopus; species Octopus bimaculoides. The sequence goes on from NC_068981.1 coordinate 132,025,885, forward strand.
GCCAGTTTGAATGCTAAAGAGTTAAGTATTCTAATTAATCTCTAAAACACCCACCAGCATGATTAACCCCATGACAACAGTTTGCACTGACAGTAATCATCATGACGGCCAAGATCAGCAATTAGCACACGACAAAGGTTCAGTGTATATTTACGTTAACCACTTTAAAGCATGCATTGTTTATTTATGTAAACTGTCATCACTGGGTAGAACACTCATGCGGTATTACTGTGAAAATAAGATTACTCAATAGCGTGAGAAGAATTTGCTGAATGTGTACAAATTTGATGGGAAGTCATAGTGGAAATGGTGGTGCAACCACCAAAATTGCTGCTTTTATACTATTATGGTGATGAAGTCTCGAACCGAGTTGGAAATATTTACATGAAGAGCCTAACAAACCTATCAGATTCCTTGAAATTTGCATGGTGGCCTCTATTATAGATTCCATGAGTGATAGCTGATATTTATATCAACCAGTATACAAACAGGTACAAAACTGCAGCAGATATGGCTGTGTATATTTTCGTCATCTGATTCAAAGTGAGTACACAGCGCACGTAAACACAGTATCAACTGATATTATAGGGTTAAATACAAAACACACTGATATTTTTAATACAGATTACTTTTGTATTTTGTTGTTTGGTAATAGTTTTATAAATTTTTGTTATAGCTTTTTAAGTTAGTGATTAAAATGCTATCAAAATAATTTGGGAAATAAATCATTGAGTTCCATGTAATTGATAATGTTTATTTCATTGATTATCTGAGAATATTATTGAATATATGTACATGTTGAATACATATTTTATACAATTTTGTACCTTAGACTTCATATTTCTTGCTAATAGAATCATTATACTTCATTGATACAGCATTTCCAGAATTGTCTCCCATACATCGTGACCAACTATAGGTGTAATGGTATATAAATAAATGTATTCAGACTAATAATCTTACCTTGGTTGTTATAGTCACATTTTAGGTTATCAATAAGTTTAAAGGTCCTAATTTTCACCACTTCATTTTCCTAAAAGACTGTGCTAGTGAATAAAAGTAGTCAGTCAGACTATACCTGCCTGCCTCTCTTTTCTCTCATATATATATATATATATATATATATATATATATATATATATATATATATAGTATTCAGTCAATTCAAGGATGTCTTATCCTCTTAGGGGTGTAAAATATCCAAAACTTTCACTGGTTTAATCCACAATTCTTTCAAAGGAAGTCTCCACAATGTGCATGGGATTTTTGTAAGCATTATTCAATAAAAGTTGACAAAATGGAGAGTTGGCAAATATGTAAATTAATTTATTAACATAGTTCTAAGTTAAAAACTGAATACAAATAAATTCAAATTGAATGTATTTGTATTCAGTTTTTCTCTTGGAATTTTGTTAATAAATTACGTTACATCTTTACCAACTCTCCACTTTCTCAACATGTGTGTATATATATTCTTTTACTTGTTTCAGTCATTTGATTACGGCCTTGCTGGAACACTGCCGTGAATGGTCTTAGACCCCAGGACTTATTTTTTAAGTCTAATACTTATTCTATCAGTCTCTTTACCAAGTCACTAAGTTACAAGTGCATAAGCACACCAACACCGGTTGTCAAGTGGTGATTAGGGGACAAACATGGATACACACATATAGTCCAAGACTTTGGTAGAAAGCATTTACCCAAGTTGATACACAGTGGAGCTGAACCTGGAACCATGTGGTTGAGAAACGAGCTCCTTACCACACCGCCACGCCTACGCCTATATATATATTTACATATCTGTGTGTGTGTGTGTAAAAGTGAGGTTGTGTGTAAATCCACATAACTTCTGAAGTTCACAACTGATTTTCTCTAAACTGGGAACATACATTACTTAAGTTCCAGAGATGGTTTTAGACTCTTAAAATCTTTCACATAATTAGTATCAGGCCCTCTGAGAGCAGAAAACACCCTTTCCTGGGTTATGTGGAGAAGGGAGGTAACTCTTCGGGAAGTAACTTTCAGAAATTGATTGTCTCCCTTATATCACAGTCTCAATTGGCTGTGTGAAAGAGCAATACTGGCTCCAAAAAACAGCACTGTAAGTAAAATCAATGAGTAACTGCTGCAGTAGCTTCCAGGAAGTCCTCATATCTATAAACCAGCTGATATAATCCCAGATCCAGAAGAGATGGTATATTATCCAACAGAATCTTTCAGTTCATTGAACCTCCGAGACTACCTCCCCACAGATTGGAGCTAAAAGTGGGAACTCCGGTAATGTTATTGAAGTATTTGGATCCACCAACACTTTGCACTGGGACACGCCTGGTGGTAAAGAAGATGAGGCCACCAATCTCTCTGGATGTGGAAAAGGAGAGGATGTTTTCATACCCAGAATTCCTCTCATTCCATTAGGAGCAGAAATTCCTTTTTCATTCAGAAGAATGCAATTTCCTATTTGTATCAGCTTTGCAATATCTATCAATAATCCCAGGGTCAAACACTGTCTGTGGTAAAACTTCACTTGGAAGAGTCATGTTATTCACATGAGCAATTAAATGTCGGCTGCTCTAGAGTGGGAAACAAAAAAACTCTATTTACATTTGTTCCACAAGGGAAAACAAAAAATATTGTTTACCAGGAGGTTTTGTAGGAATTACTACATCCAGCGATGTGCTCCAGTATCCACTGCTCTTTGTGAAAGGTAAAGATGGATAACATTTTGGCACAATACTAACAAACCCAAAGACCCAGCAAGCCAAGTGAGACCATAACCATGACCTATGCCAATTTCACATAACCAGCCCATTTAAGAGCACCCTTCAATCATTGGGCAATAAACTGCACTTGCGAAGACCTGTTGAAGCAAATAAAGTCATTGTTGTGGCCAATGACAGTATCACCTGATTGGCACCCATGCACGTAAATAGCACCATTTGAGCATGGTCGTTGCCAGTGCTGCCTGACTGGCCCCCATACTGGTGGCATATAACAAGCACCCACTACACTCTCAGAGTGGTTGGAATTAGGAAGGGCATCCAGCTGTAGAAACATTGCCATATCAGATTGGAGCTTAGTGCAGCCTTCTGGCTTACCAGCACTCAGTCAAACCGTCCAACCCGTGCCAGCATGGAAAGCAGACGTTAAACGACGATGATGATGATGGTGAAGTTAATCAAATATTAAATTCATATTTCTGAGCATAATCTCTTCAGAGGGAAAAGAATATACCCCTAGATGTTATGTATGTTTGTAAATTCATCACTATGATGATTTTACAAACAAGCATACATAACATCTAGGGATATATTTTTTCCCTCTGAAGAGAATGCTCAGAAATATGAATTTAATATTTCATTAACTTCACTGTGTATAATTGAAACAGCTCTAAGGGATAATGATTGATTTGTTGCTGATAATAAACTCTTATTAACGTGTGTGTATACATACATACATACATACATACATGCATGCATTCATATCATCTTCATTTAACATCAATTTTCCATGCAATCAACAGGATTCATCAACCTGCAGAGCCACTTTGAGTGCCAATGTCATCTTTGCCATTTTCATGTCACCAGCATTAGTGAGGTTGCCAAGCAACTTGCAAGGCAAGGGAGGAATAGGAAGAAGGAAAAGGCTTCCTCAACTAACTGGGGCTGGTGTAATATTTGAGAGTTGGAAGAGGGTGTGATTGTTCTATGTAAGGTGGTGAGAGGTGGTGAAGAGACAGACATGGGAAATGCAGGGAAGAAGTATTAATCAAACTTGTTAAACTCATCCTGGCTATGTATGTGTGTTGTCTTGTATCAAGTAAATGAGCTAAAGAAAACCAGCAAGTCTGAACAAAATTTTCATTTAGTTAATATGTGCACATCACATCTTCTGGATGAGCTCAGTTCACATCACCACTGATGTGATTTGAGGTCATCAATTATACTTTTAGCTGAAACAGGCAGTGAGAGCTGGCTGAATCGTTAGCAAACTGGGCAAAATGCTTAGTGGTATTTCGTCCATCCTTAGATTCCCAGTTCAAATTTTGCCAAGGTCAACTTTGCCTTTCATCCTTTCAGGATCAATAAAATATATTCCAATTGAGAACTGGGGTCAATATAATTGACTTAACTACTCCTGGGTAAGAGTACAAGAACTGCATCCTCTGCCAAGCCATGTCGAGCCAGTGTGACAGGGTAGGCTCATCAAACCAGAATGACAATCCAATCCAAAAGCTAAGATTCGGTTTACTAAACTTCAGATTCACTCATAGTAAATCTAAATATGATTTGTGTTTCTTTTATTTATGTATTATCTATGTTCACAACTAGAAAATTGATCTTTTGTATTTTCCCACCTCTTTTAACCAACTGAAAGATTTAACTTCACCTTTCTGAATAACTCTCAGATAATTTATCCTCTTCGCTTCAAATATAAAGAAACATTGAGAAGTCATTCAGGACTTGCACTCAACTTCTATCAGGCACTGCAACAGATAAAATTACTTTCTATAGTTCTTTGCTAAGAGCTGAAAAGTCAAAACTCATTCACCACTAATGCCACTGCAATGGACAACAGCAGCAGGTATAGCTAGTGACTGTCAAAATAGTAGCAGATTAGTCCTGTGTCCAGCTAGCCTATCACAGCACATAAATACTTTGACCCAGCTACACTGTCATCATTGTCATGCAAGCATACACATACTTTTCACAATCAAGCATTCTCATCTAAACTGCCAAACACACTTACACACCTGAATTGGTAATGATTCAGAATGGAAAATCATGTAATGTTCATAAATAAGTATTTTCTTATACAACAAATGCTTTGTCTACATTTGTTCTCACATTTGTTTATACTTCTTTACACGAGTGACTCATCACCAAAAACTATAATGTTACAGGATCTTTCAACATCATTCACACTTTCTCAAGCATCCCACTCAGGGTTTATCTGTCCTGGACTTGCATCCCTACAGCAACTCCCCGTTAACAGCTCTCTTAGTCCAAAATCACCAGATTTTTCTGGGGTTTAACCTTGAAGCTTCATCAGTTGATGACTTTGCAGAGTGGGTGTCCTGCAAAATCTCCAACAGCCCATTCTGCAGGCTTAAAGTGTACCTTTTAGTCTTTGTCTTAATACATCTCTGTGGTATGACGTCAGTGTCTGGGGAGGCTGACCGGAAGGGCGAGTTGACCGGAAGGGGAAAAAGGGCAGAGGGAGCCTCGATCGGGATTCGTGCCCTTTTCGAACGGGGCTGCGGTCAGGACAAGACGTGTTAAGCGACGCTCTAGGTTTGGGAAGGTTTGGGAGAAGCAGCTGCTATTCCTGGTGTACTTTGGGTCGGGGCAAGCTTCAAGGATCGGATACCGCAAGACGGACTCGCAGTCGAGGAAAGGAAAACCGAGGTAAGGCGATTACATCTACTCGTACGCACACACCACAAGTTCCTGATACTTTGCACATTTTCTTTTAGTTTCTAAAGCACTGTATGCTCCTGTATGATCACTTGTTTTGTCACCTCAAAAATAATCATGTCTAGCTGTAGTGAAACATTAGATGTCTGCTCAGATCTGTATGCAACTACCATTCATAAGCTATGTAGAAGCCCATTCTTATTTTTAGAGTTTGTCTATGGCTTTAACAAATAGAATTATCTTCTTTAGTCTATGGTGGCATTTACTTGTGCTGAGAGTAATATTTATTGTTCTTAAGAACTGCCTTGAGCACCCACTCATGGCGCCAATGATAGCTGCCTTCTCTAAAGGCCTTGGGCCTTTAGTGAAGACAGGGATTCTCTTTCTGAGGAAAGTTGGCAGGAAGGTATCTTACTTTTGCTGAAGATGTGAAGGTTAACTAGGCTTTACAGGATATTGTACACAGCTTAGACAAAGAACTGAATGTGATGGAAGTTCACTAGCATGATCTTTGACCAAGTAATCCTGTGCTGCAGCATGCTCTCTCACCTGCAACCCTGCTTCCTAAACCCCATTGTTCTACTCATTGCAAGGATCTCTTCCTGGAAAAGATGAGCCTCTCTTTACCAACCTGTGAAATATCTCAAACATACTCTATCAGCTGCCTTGACACCTACCAACTTCTATTGCTTTAGTCTTGTCTCTACTACATTCCCTAATCCCTGTTTCATCCAGTTCTTATCTTGATGCCAGTTGATAACACCTGGTCTCTGAGGTGTCTGTATTGCAGGACTTACCTTGTTCATGCTACAATAAACTCTTCAGTGAGGGCCACCAAATGGTACAATGCTGCACTTCTGAGGCTAAAGGAAACCAATACCACTAATAGACAAAATTCAAAAGACTATTAGTTTTTAAAATAATATATGTAACAATGATAAATTTACAATGATTATGTCATTGAAAAATCTGTATAGAATGTATGACAAATAGGTGAAGTAACAGGAAGTAGTTAATGATAATCTAAGACTAAAATTCTTGATGGCCCCACTACAACCACAGCCCTTGAAGGGTTGGATTTAGTGAAACAACTAGACTCCAGTACTTATTTTTTTAAGACTGGGTGCTTAGCCTATCAGTCTCTTTTTGCTGAACCACTAAGTTATGGGGACAGAAACAAACCAACAAACAAACAAGCATCAGTTGTCAAGCAGTGGTAGAGGACAAACACAAAGACACACACATAAATTTATATGTATAAAATATGTACTGGAGTCTAGTTGTTTCACTAAACCTGTCAAGGTGGTGGCCAAGCATGACCATAATCTAATGACTGAAACAAATTAAAGACATAGAGACACAATGGGCTTCTTTCAGTTTCTATCTACCGAATCCAAAGTTCACTCACAAGGCTTTGGTTGGCCTGGTGAAAGACACTTGCACAAGGTTTCATACAGTGGAACTGAACCCAAGATTACCTGGTTGAGAAGCAAACTCTTAATCACACAGCCATACCTATAATTATTTACTATTTGTTTTGGTCTTAACTCCATACCTCCTTTTGTAGTGTTAACATGGAATGTTGCATTATTGAGATTTGTGATTAACAGTGCAATTGCTCGTCAATCGTGCTTTTATTTCATTATCTGCCATTATATGTACATACAATGAAAAATTGACAAGACTCAAGACATCGAAACTGGAATTTCTTTATATCAGTTATCAAAAACAAAACTGGATCTTTTCTATTTGGCTGCACCTGTGGAAATTTCAAAGTTTAACGAAAATTTTAAAATTTGGTGTATTAATGTAATTTTCCAAGCTGAATCTGAGAAGATATTTCACTTTTCTCAGAAATTATAAAAAAAAGTTATAGAGGTTTAAAGTTTGATAATTTTCACCCAGTCAGAAAACAGGATTTGAAAGCTATCATTTTGTGCATGACAACATGTTTTCAATCATCATCATCATTTAACGTCTGTTTTCCATGCTGGCATATGTGAGTTGTCAAATGTAAACTAATGAAATATTGGCAGAAGTCTGCTTTATGCACGCCATACAACCCCTCATAACGTTTTTAATATTTGGAATTTTCAGAAAAGTTTTGCGAATTTGTATTCTTCACACAGAAATTCATATGATTATGCAAAAACCAAAACAAAAAATTGAGGGTGCATGGTTTAAAGCCTATTTAACTGTTATTTTTAGCATATCTCACGACCATCTGAATGAGTAGAATATATTTGTCTACACATGTTCTCTTGCAGACAAAAGAGTTCTCATGCTTGGCTTGTTATATGGAAACAAGCATGAATGTGTCTGGCTTACGATTGGCTAAAATTACCCCAAATTTGCAAACTTTAAAAGCTATTAACTCTTTATTTATCGATGTATGGCGAAAATGAATTTCATGGCATTGATTAGTACATAAAACTACATCATTACACCGAATACGAAATCAATCCGAATAGAAATTGAAGAGATTGAAAATTGGCAACCAAACAGAAAGGATCCATAAAATCGTAATGTAAAACTAACAATGTTATTTCTCTTTGTTCGTGGTGATGGCGGCAACTATATCACTTATAATGATGATGCATAAATATGCTGGGTTTTTACCCTAGTTGGGATTTTCCCCTCCAGAAGTGCACGTATGCGCATGCTCCTATAATCTTCACTCTTGTAAATGTCTATTATCACTTTTCTTATTCGCAACGTGTCACATACGCTATGTGTTCATTCTTAAGGCTTTATTTATTTCTCTCGGTTTAATATGAAGTTTAACACTGATTTCTCATCTGCTAACTCTGTTTTTGTTTCACCACACTTCATTAACTTCATTTGCAACAGTTCTGCACACTTTTCAGTAATTTCGGAAACCATATATGCCAGAAATGTCAGAAATCTTGTCACCCCACCTCGTACGAACCTACATTGTTTTATTAACTTCAATCGTTTTTTTAATGAAGATGTTTGGTAAGTATGTATTTAATACGTTTTATGAATGCCATCTATTTATATTTTATACAGTGGAGTGTACCTTTAGAATGCATTTTTGTTGTCATTCACCTTTATACGAAGATGTGAAAGTGATTCTCATATTGAAAAATACCAACCAGCTCCACGCCCCTCCGTCCAATATTGAAATAGTGCAACATTTTTGCTCCAATCTTTATTAAGAAGACAGAATTAGTTTACATCCATATAATTCTTTATTCGCTATGCTGTGGTGTTCTATAAGTTTAACAATTTTGAACTCCTTTAATTAAAAAAAAAAAATTAAATTCTGCAGTTTGTCCGCCCTTTTACAATATTCACAGCACCCGGCTACGAAAAATATTGTTTTAAACGAACTTTAATGAGCTATTTTCGTTGTGGTTTAGCCTGAGTCAACTCTCATCGAGCAGGCCTATAATCAAAGGTGTCCCAGTCAGAATAATTTCTCTAGTTTCGTTTTTAGTATAGACATAATCAACTTTTTTCTTTTTGCGAGAAGCGAGATGCACAGGTAAAAAATAATTAAAGTTGATTTTGGAATTTTCTACGCGCGGGAATTTATACACGATTATGAAAATCATTTTTTTAAAAATCACAGTTTAAAATACGGATAGTCCGGATTTTTGGCTTTAATCCCAGCAATAGATTATTAAATGTGTTTGTGGAGAGAAAGACATTGAAAAAACATCAATACGTCAGACTGACAAACTAACGAGGTAGGCATGAGGTGGTCGTGTGATGTTAAAAATAACAGTTAAATAGCCCTTAAATCACGCACGAGGCGTTACTATGCACACAAACGCTAAAATTTTCTGAAAATTCCGAAACAGAAAGTTATGAGGAGTTATATGGCGTGCTTAAAGCAGAATACCGCCAATTTTTCGTACAACAGTGTTGAATGTCTCCATCTTGTTTTTAAGATAACTGAATATGATTAAGGAAATGCTGCTATTTCAAGCCGGTCAATCGACCGCGTAGTTTTGCATTATGTCTGATGTGACTACTATGTTTATTTGTTGACCTTCTTACATTAATATACTTAATGTCAGTCTGGTGAGTATGAACAACCCACCTAAAATCCTTCAACAGATGTTAGGTGTCACAATGTTTTGACGATTTTACACAGAAATAAAGTCAAAAGTAAATTACAATAGTTCAAAAGGACGTAAACCTGAACGATAAGTTTTCTAAAGAAAAAAAAATGCTTCAAATAAGTATTCTTGGAAAGACTTCCGCCCGTGCCCCCCCCCCAATTTTCTCCCAAATTTATTTATTTAAAAAAATTTCAGGTTCCTGAAAATTGCCAAAAATGGGCATTGTGAAATTCTCCCCTCTTTCCCCCAGCTTCTTCAATTTTGACTTTTATCCCCAACACTAACCCTAACTCCCCCTAACCGTAACCCTAACCCTTAAAACCCTCACCCTAACCCTAAAACCGTAATCGTAAGTGCAGAAATGTTTTAAAATTTTTGTCCGAATCATAATGTCCGTATTTTTCTGCATATTTAGTTAAAAAAAGGTAATTTTTCAGATTAACACTCGCACAATCTTCACTAGGGGGTTAGGGTTTTAGGGTCAGGGTTAGGGAATTCGGTCCGTAACCCTAACACCCCAGCGAAGATCGTGCGGGTGTTAATCTGAAAAATTACGAAAAAAAATTTTGCTGAAATTTTTGGAAATTTTTTTCAGAATCATAATCTCCGTATTTTTTTCGCATATTTTGAAACAATATGTCTGAAAAAAGTTAAAAAAAAAAAAAAAAAA
>NC_068981.1:132036144-132037786 GCF_001194135.2 Octopus bimaculoides
GAGATTTTTTTTTTATCTATCTCATAAAAGCGTCGAGACGCAATGGCCCAGTGGTTAGGGCAGCGGACTCGCGGTCATAGGATCGCGGTTTCGATTCCCAGACCGGGCGTTGTGAGTGTTTATTGAGCGAAAAACACCTAAAGCTCCACGAACCCTGCTGTACTAATTTACCACAACTTTATCTCTCTCTTACTTGTCGTTTCTGTTGTGCCTGTGTCACGCTGAATCTCCCCCGAGAACTACGTTAAGGGTACAACGTATCTGTGGAGTGCTCAGTCACTTGCACGTTAATTTCACGAGCAGGCTGTTCCGTTGATTGGATCAACTGGAACCCTCGTCGTCGTAAGCGACGGAGTGCCAACCACCACCACCACCACCAATAAAACAACCAACTGAATGAATGAAAAAACAAATTTTGAATTTGAAATTAGAAAATAAGCTCATTTTAGAATGGTCTGAAAACATTCATCCCCAGTTTTCCCATATTTTTCCCTCAAAAGAAAACTCAGTTGAATGTTACTGGAAAAATTGCTAAGCGCAGAATTCAAGAGTATGATGGGAGTACACAAAGTTCCCTTCCAGTTTACACATATTCATACATGAGGAAATTTTTTTTTATCGCGGGTGCGTGCATCCATCTACTGACTAACGCGGGTGCGCGCGTCAGGTCTACACTAATGCTTAATTCAATAATTTTCAAGCTTCAAAAAATGATGTCTCAAGTGGGGTGAAATGAGCCATGATTAATTTTAATTACTTCTCTTCAACTCCATTGTACGTAGATCTATCTGGAAGAGATTCACTCCAGCAGTTCGTGAAGAAGCCGTGTTCATCTTTTTTATTATGTAATTTTGTCGAGTTTCGTTAATTTCATATCGTATGGCATTTTTCTATGATGCTCTTTCATTTTACCTAGATATTAAAAATTTTTGTTGTATTACTGATCTTTCTGATGTCTAAGGATGTGTGGCAGACGTAAAAAAAACAAAACCGAAGTGGGGTGCAGTTGACATTCTTTACGTGTATGAATCAGTTTTCAATTGTAATTCTGGAAAATTGAAAAGGCAAATTCAGCTTACTCATTTTGCTCCAGATAAATTTGTCTTTCATCTTTTATATGCTGAAAGAGAACGGTGATAATCTTTTGAAATAGTGATCAGATCATGTTATTATGTTTTTAATGCATTTAGAGAAGGTCATTTGCTTAGTTTATATAGTTCCGACTTACGAATAGAATAGAGTGGTGACATTTAGTAGGGATGACACGGAAGTTCCTCTTCGATTACTATCGCAAACAACAGTAGCTTTCTTCAACTGAATACACGTCGTTGATTGGCTGAAATTACCCAAATACAACTCTAACATGAAATAACTTCTAGAATACCAATTTTGTCCAAAATGTTCAAAGTAAACCGTGTTCTGCAACGAAGTTGCAAACTGTTTAGTTAATTTTTTTTTAATTTGGGAGCCAAACTGAACAGATCCGGCAGTGAACAGGTAGTTGTAAAAGAAAATATATTTTGTCTCCGTCAAAAATGCAGTTAAAATTCCGCAGCACCCACCCCCTTATCGAAATACTGACACCACCAAATTTCCAGGGCACCTCTTCATAACTTTCTGAAAAATACCTAATTTTTAAATA
>NC_068981.1:132038694-132040692 GCF_001194135.2 Octopus bimaculoides
TAATTAGATTACGAATCTGAAAAAAAAAAAATCCTTTTGGTGGGGTTTACCCTCTTCTTTTCCGTAATTTTTCAGTCTTGATTTTCTTTTGAAAAAAATTTCAGATTCATGTTTTAAAAATCTTAGATTATGATTTTTCAAAATTATACGTCGCATAAGTACCCCCAAAATTTACACAGCTCCAAAGAAATTAAATCCACATTCCTAACGCGAAAATTCAAATTATCATAAAATCTCTTTTGACTTGTTTTGTTCAAGTTTTCTTTCTACTTTACATATGTGCACTTATTTGAACAATTTACAGTGAATGAATTTTTACTAAGTGTCCACCCATCAGCCCACTGTGGGTTGGGCGCTATATCTATGCATTTCTTTCAACCAACAAAAAATTCGCCCTTGACGCTACACGAAAATAGTCTAAAATGTTAAATGGATTATGAGCAGTTATTTCTTCGCTCAACTATTTCAGATTCTCAAACTATTTTTCTTCTTTGGATGATCTGAAAAATAATTGTTTCTGAATTAGGTACAAGGCCAGTAAATTTGAACGGAGGTGGGGTTAGTAAAAACTTCACTAGCAAATTATTGTATTGAACCAGGAAGGATAAAAGGCAAAATTTACTTTCGGGGTATTTCAACTCGGAAAGTAAACAGCCACAGCACCGAACCGCATTTTTCTTATCCAGCGTTCAAACGATTCTGCCTATTATTTCGCTTCTTTAGAAATTGTTATTCTTTACTCTCTGTACAAGGCCTGAAATTTGGGGAAGGGGTCCAGTCGATTACATTGACACCCACTACTCAACTGATAGTTTATTAAATTTATTAAAAAAAAAAAATATTAGGGGCAAGTAACTCGACACAACTTGATTTTTGGTCACGATTGCGTCTCTTCGAAGTTGACTCATTTGTAAGCTGTCGTCCGAAGAAGATAGGTACTGTTTGCAAAGGTAACCAGCCAAATTTTTTTTATATCCCATAAGCTCGATTTTACGACTTTACTCGTTTAATATTGCATGTACGAGTCAACGGAATCTTTGGTTCAACATAGTTCTAAATTTCAGCACCTCTTTTGTCAAGTGTAATATGCCGATCATATTTTACATGGACATGGTGTTTGTTCATTGACTAAAATATTTCGATTTTCAATGTATTGACAGAAAAAAGAATATTAATAACGAATAGTTTCTTATGTTCGGTGTTTTAGCCATCAAACTGTCGAGTCTAATCGTTAATTATTCATACACATGTATATGGCTAACGCAATCTTACGATTAGAGTCTTGAGTTAATTAGGACACCTCACCTGAAAATACATGTCATGTTAAAGAATTAACGGAAGTTTCGAGGTGATTTTCACGAAAATTGTCGGATTTTCTTGTATAGCATTTTAAGTATACAGTTTCCCTAATATTGCTATTGAAGTTTTCGACTTGATTTGATAACTTGCACATTTCCCTGTATCTCTTAGCGTAGTGACCTGTTTGACTTTTAACGTATTGAAAACTCATATGGGGCTTCCTTATAAAAGTTTTAAGAAATACTATGTAGGTTACACTTCTTTTAACATTAAAAAAAAAAGTGATGATTTTCGAATGATTCCTAAGGTATACTTGCGCAAAAGTACCCACGTTTGACTTTATTTCCTTATAACTTTGTCAGTATGTGTGTGTGCGAGCTCAACTCTTTTTTTAGGTATACCGGCCATGACGAAGGGAAATAGCCCTGAAACTCGAGTCGCCTTTATATATATATATTTATATTTATATATTTGATCCTTTATATTGAACACTCAATATTTCATCTACATTCAATACTTTCTTTCAGGGTGCCATCCATTTTTATGTTATTTTATTTTATATTGTATATTGTATATCATATTATATATTGTATATTCCATATTCTATACCCCACATTAGTTCTGCAGGAATATAAATAAAACAAAAAACAGACAGTGTTGGAACTCTTTTAAGCAAAATAATATATATATATATATATA
>NC_068981.1:132045558-132053536 GCF_001194135.2 Octopus bimaculoides
CACCATTTTGAGCGTGGCCGTTGCCAGTATCGCCTGACTGGCCTTCGTGCGGGTGACACGTAAAAGCACCCACTACACTCTCTGAGTGGTTGGCGTTAGGAAGGGCATCCAGCTGTAGAAACTCTGCCAAATCAGATTGGAGCCTGGTGTTGCCATCCGGTTTCACCAGTCTTCAGTCAAATCGTCCAACCCATGCTAGCATGGAAAGCGGACGTTAAATGATGATGATGATATATACGCATGCACACACACACACACATCAATGGGTTGGCTGGTTTGACATGGATCCAATGAATCAAGGACTGCATCCTACTCCAGTGTCTGCTTTGGCAGAGTTTATGCTGTTGGGTGCCCTTTCGATTGCCAATCATTTTGCAATGTGTTCTGGGTGTTTTTCTCATGCACTCTTGAGGTCACCATGTAGATTGCTCGTCAACCAATCCAGGAAGGGACGTATGTTGCTTTTGTATGTTAGATGGGGATTAAGGTAGGAGGGAAGAAATTTGTTTTAGAGGGAGCAGCTACATGGCTACTTACATTTAGGAAAGAGAGAACAAGAATGAATTAGAGGTATCTCTAAGGAAATAGACAGTTGGATGAGGTGTCCAGGTGGTACCTCAGGTAGCTAGAGAAGTAGTGTGTGTTGGGAAGAGAGAGGAGTAGTGAGAGAAGCCGTTAGAGAACATCTACAAGGATTGAAGGGAGATAGTGTACAAGTTGGGGAGGCTACAGGATACTAAGCAGGCATAATATATATAATAATTCTTGTTATTGTAATTATGCTGTCATTTGGAGTAGATTGGATTAATTTTGAGATATATGCATTCCTGTCAAGATTTAATATTGTTACTGCTTTAGACATTTTAATCTTGATGATAGTAGTGTTAATGGTTGTAGTAATCAATGAAAATAATTATGTTATATGTAAACAAACATAAGTTCGTTTTTGAAGTACTGAAATGTATTGTAGTACAAGTAGAAAGATACATTTTTTTCAATATATATGCTGATAGAACAGCATATATAGGATAAAATCCTTTGAGCAGAAAAATCTGTCACAACCAGCCATGAGACTCGAACTCACATCCCTTCAGTTTCTGGTCAAAGTGCTTTACCATTTAAGCTAAACTGCTTTACTGACAAATTCTTCTGCAATTTAGAATTTATAGACTCATCTAGAAACACTAAATGGAATAGAAATTATGTCATATGTACGCAAACAAGTTTGTTTTTAAAGCGCTGAAATTTTTTCTGCTCTGTAAGGATTTTATCCTGTATATACTGTTCTATCAATACTTACGCATTGAAAAAATATATCTTGTACTACAATACATTTCAGCGCTTCAAAAACAAACTTATGTTTGTTTACATATGACATAATTTCTATTCCATCTAGTGTTTCTAGATGAGTTTATAAATTCTAAATTGCAGAAGAATTTGTCAGTAAAGCAGTTTAGCTTAAATGGTAAAGCACTTTGACCAGAAATTGAAGGGATGTGAGTTCGAGTCTCATGGCTGGTTTCTGACAGATTTTTCTGTTCTGTAAAGATTTTATGCTATATATGCTGTTCTATCAGTACATATGCATTGAAAAAATATATCTTTCTACTTGTAATGAAAATAATGTTTGGAACCCTGAAGTATTGAAAATGATTACTTCTGTCATACTTCGACTGACTTGATGGTGGGTCTATGAAAGGTATTCCAGGACCAATGACAGATGAAGTCAGTGGTCTCAATACAGTAAGTTGTTGCTTAGTCCCAGGTTAGCTCAGGTTGAGAAGCCCTCTGATCAGTGATGTTCTAACCTCGATCATCTCATTTTCTAGTACTCCATTAAGCAGTGTAAGTTCTTTTCTAAGACTGGCAGTGTGTGAATTGGAGGCAATTTGGTTCCTATTATAACGGATTAAATGACTGTGCAAGGACTGTTGTTGGTTCATAATCCAGTATGTTATTCCTTGTGGGTCAAGGATTTATTTTGGATTGATTTTCATAATTTTTAGATTAGATTAATTGAAGTTGTTGAAGGTAGTGATGCAGTAGGGCTTAATTTGGAAATTAACTACTGTTTCTTGTAATTGATCAAATGTATTGAGTCTAACTTGTTTGTTTAATGGTAATCTTTAGTATTTTGAACACTGACATAACTGTAACATCCAAAATTTATTTTGCTAAATAGGTAAATTTGCATTTTACTCTAGGGAATATCCAACTTTGTGACCTTTCTATAATCATAACAATATAACAGTGTTATTTGATAGCTAACATTTTGCTAAAATATTAATACATTTCTAACAAATGTAGAATGTCTTTGCTTGTTCTTAAGTCACAAATTGAAATAACTGAAGGGATCTAGAGCTATTAAGGTTGGGTGTTGCCTTTATTCCTTGTTATTTATTATTGTAATATTTATTTGTTTATCCAGATGCCTTTGTATGAAATGTAGGTGTTGTAAAAAAAATGCTAAGTTTTAGTATTCCTTGAAAGAGTCTGAATCTGAAAATTATTGTCTTCTTGAATATGGAAGAGAGTAAATGTGCATGACAATCTTTCAAAGCTTATTAAAATTGTCTCTTTGTCTTTGCAGCAGTCTACTGATTAAAGTATGTTATTGTTTCAGGGTGTGGTGCTAACTCATGGCAACTTAACTGCTCAGATAGAAGCTATGATATACAGCTGGGGATGGACAAGAAATGATGTTATTTTACACACATTACCACTACATCATGTTCATGGCATTGTTAATGTACTTATGACGCCATTCCATTGTGGTGCTACTTGTGTGATGCTTACGAAATTTGACCCACAAACGGTAATTATCATTTGGACTTTATTTTCATTCACTCCTTTGATACTAGCTCTCTGGTGACCACTCTTGGTCCTATAATATAAGTTAAAACCTCCACTTTCAACTTCATATTAATTTATGTTCCAAATATCAACTTAAGTATGACAGTTATTTTAATATATTCTTCACTATTTTCAAAATCAATTGAAACAAAGGCATTGCATTTCAATATTTGTTGATGATAGGGTTAAATCATCTATCTTTACCAGTGTTTTTTAGGTGAACTAGTGGAGAAGTCCTGTTCTCTGTTTCTTTTTCTTCATATTAACAGAGAGGAGAGGCACTCATTTGTTGGGTGGGTTGTATTTGGTTTTCTCTGTTTTAACCCCTGGTAGTGGAATAAGTACATTGCAGTGCTTTTACATTCTGAGATAAAATTCTGCTATGGTTAGCTTTGCTTTTTATCACTTAGTAGAAGTGAGCTGCGTGGGGTTGGGCTGGTGATATAATAAAAGTACCTGTTATGTATTGGTCATTTTATTTTCTTTATTTTGCTTGTTTCAGTCATTGGACTGCAATTGTCCCCAGTACCTATTTTTTAAGTCTGGTACTTTTTCTATTTGTCTTCTTTTTTCAAACTGCTAAGTTACCAGAGCATAAACAAACCAACACAAGTTGTCAATACACACATGCATGCACAAGCTTTCATACAATTGCTTTTTGCCAAATTCACTCGCAATGCATTGGGCCAATCTGGGCTATAATAGAAGACACTTGCACAAGCTTTTACACAGTGGAACTGAACCCCAAACTTCTTAACCACACAGCTATACCTACACCTGTTACTATATACTTTTTACTGATAGATTTATTACCTTGTACTAAAGCTCTTAAACTTTTATTTTATCATCAACACCACCAGAGTAATGAAGGCAACACAAAGTGTGGTGTGTCAAACTTGCATGGAGTCAGTTCAACTGTCTATATTCTCTCTCTTAATATTAATCTCAGTTATTAGCAATATTTCACTTAATTAAAGAAGTTATTAATATTGATAATTACTTTGAATCAAAGCTGTTCATGATACAAATGAAATAAAATCAGAATAAAAACCAAGTTATTGATTTACGTCTTAGGAGCAAACCTCCATTCTGAAATACTGGTTGCCAACAACTGTTTTGCTGCTAAGTTGTAACTATTTTCCTCTAAGTAGACTGTAATATCACCACCATGATCACCAAATAAGGGAGATGCTCTGTAATTGTGTTTACTGAATCAAACTTAGTATCAAAATCCTCTTCATCTATTCAGGATCTGTTAAAAAAAAAGATTTAAATGTTTGTTCATTTTAGAAAAATGTTTTCTTATATACTTCCTTTAAGTTGTAGAAGCTTGTCAAAAGCCAGCTGATATAGCACTCCAGTCCTATAACTTTACACCTCTGCTAATGAAACTGTGATTCAGTATGGCTTTGTAGTTATTGATATAAAAATAATATAGACGCTATCTC
Organism: Octopus bimaculoides; assembly: GCF_001194135.2. Classification (NCBI taxonomy): domain Eukaryota; kingdom Metazoa; phylum Mollusca; class Cephalopoda; order Octopoda; family Octopodidae; genus Octopus; species Octopus bimaculoides. The sequence continues at coordinate 132,049,860 of NC_068981.1, forward strand.
AAACACCAGATACAAGTATTGATTTATATTGAATAAAACACAGGGTTTATTTTTGCAGAGGAGTTGCTCTTTATTTTACTAACCCCCAAAGAGATGAAAATCAAAACAGGTCCTGATGAGATTTGAACTTAGAATGGTGTTTGCAACTAAATACTCCCAATAAAGGACCAAACAAAATATTTTACAAAATTAAGGTACTGGTCCATAGTTGTACCATTTTTATCACTTCACTGCCTTTTATGCTTGCAAATATTTTTATATACAGAATTTGTACAAGCATTAGGAATTTGTGCTTTTGGAAACATTTATGGAAGTAATAATTGCACTTCATTTACTTTTTATTTTATTTCAACTATAGAAATTATACTTTTGCTGGACTAAAGTATAATCTTTATAGTTAAAATAAAAGATTATACTTTTGCTGCCTTTTGGCTGCTTTTTGTTGCTTAACCCCAGGAAGCTCTATTTAAGTTGACTTGATCAAAGGCATGTTAACCATAGTCATTTCTCTTTTATTCAAACATATGTCTATCACTGCATTATCTGTTGTGTTCTCTTTTAAGAGAGTAAGCTAGCTATTTTTTTTTTTTTTTTTGACAAGTTGAGAAACCATGTAGGGACTTCTCCATTGGTTTGTCTTTATTACTTATTTGTTTAATGCTGTAATGTTATTCTAAGTTTCTGTATCAAATTGCGACTTTATTTTTGGTAAAATATTAAAAAAAAAAAAAATGATCATAATACAAAGTTGTCATTTTATCCATTCACAAGCAAATACATTAGTGAAAGAGACAACTGTGTTTGTATGGATATCTAATATAAGCAAATATGTTGTTGATAAAGGCTACTAAAGATGACCTAGTGTTTGGCAGATAAATGAATTGTAGAAGACATAGGATTGAGATATTTGGAAATTGATTGCATACTTGTTCAGCTGTTACCACCAGAGGATAATGAATATAAAGAAAATCCCATTAAAGCTGAAGATGATATTAGCTGGATGGTTGGGGTGGTTGCTGATAGTATTCACCTGTAATTAGGAACATTTATAAAGAATAGGTTATATTTCACTGAACACATTGCTTCTCTCTTGCTATAATTCTAGGTGTGGTCTCGGCTGCTGAACCCTGTTGGAGCCAATGATGGTCTAAGAATTAATTTATTCATGGCTGTACCTACTATTTATGCCAAGCTGATTGAAAACTATGAATCAAATATGCGAAATAACCAGGAAAATATGTACATGGGAAAATATGTCAAAAACACCTGTCAGAATCGTATCAGGTAAAAAAAAAAAAAGAGCCCTAAAAACATTGCACTTCTTACATATATTTTATACTGTATATACACAGTACAAGGAAAGATGCCTAATTCTAATACTGATAGCAGCTTACTAAACCTTCATGCATCTCACTCTACTAGCTAGATAATAGAATTTCAGCAAGCCATCCGAACTGTCCATAGCTTACAGTTCTACCCTGCAGAATTGTAAGTTTACCAACTGCAATAATGAGCTATTTCTGAAATAATGTAAATTTCCAAATACCAGTTCATATTAACATTGAAAATTTAATGAAAGATATTAAAAATTCAAATTGCTGATGATATTTAAAAATTCTGAGACTCATTTTTGTATTTTGTCTCCTTTTAGGCTCATGGTCAGTGGCTCAGCATCATTACCACAGCCGATCATGGAGCGGTGGGAAGAAATCACTGGACATCGATTGTTGGAACGATATGGCATGAGTGAAATCGGGATGGCTCTGACTAATCCACTTGATGGGCCCAGAATTCCAGGTCTGTGTTCAAAAAACTGCCAAGCTACTTTATGTACATAATCATCATCATTAGTTTTAAGGTCTGTTTTCCATACTGGTATGGGTTGGACTGTTTGACAGGATCTGACAGTCACAGGACTGTGTCAAGCTTCAATATCAGCTTTGGGATGATTTCTACAGCTGGATGCTCTTCCTAGTGCCAACTACTTCATAGTATGTGCTGGGTGCCCCACCCCATTGCTACTGCTATTGGTGAGGTTACCAGGTTACTTGCAAGACTTGAAGGGAACAGGAAAAAGCCCCTTTGAGCAAGGTTGTATTTGAGAGAGGGGAAGCTGGCCTTATCCCAGGTGTTTAGAGGCTGAAATATGGAAGAAGGCAAGCCCAGTCATCTTGCTATAAAGAAGATATATGTTTACCTCATATTATGCAAGGATGGATGAGAGCAGCTAGAAAGATAAGATAGTGGTGACATGGTATGTTAGCAAACTTTCAAGGTACAGGAGAAGTATGAGAGGATATGGGCAGTGGATCTAGGAGAGGGGTAATTTCATAAGAGTAAGAGAAGAGAGTAATGAATGGTTAGCTGAGAGATGAGGGCAGAGGAGAATGTAGTGTGTTATGAACAAAAATGGGAAATATCGGTAGGGAGGTGAGATAGAAATAGAAGTGGATCAAGAAGTAGAGGAATGGTGTGCAAGGTGATATACATTCACAGAGAGGGGTGAGGACTTTTGATGGCAAACATGAGAGGGTGTGGAGAATGGTAGCTGATATGAAAAGTGCTGACATAGAGATATGGCAGCTCAGAGGAGACAGATAACTGAAGTTACAGAAATGAGTTGTTCAATGAAAGATAGTGTGGAAAGGGATGATAATGAAGATGAGTAATAATTTATTAGTGAGTTAGCACCGATCCAAATTTGATTACCCACTGGAGCTGTTTTATTTGTGCTGTTGTACTTTGCCAATGCATAAAATCAACAATTATTATCATTTTTCTTAAGAAATTTTAAACAAAAATCCTTGCACAAATCAACAATTTTATACCAAAAACTCTTCTACAAAGGAACTTTTCTCTTGAATTTTTTTCTAAATGTAGATTAACATCATGTTAGTTACATCCAGAATTATCCACCTTGGTTAATATACATATCAAATTGAAGCAATGGGGTAACTTGGAAACTTAGGCTGTCATGGTAGCCTTGCTGAAGTTTGAAATATTGTCAAGTGGTTACTACTTCTACTTATGGAAACTCCTGGAAAAGACGCCAATCTGTCCATTGTAGGGTTATCCCCTGAGATGTTGCTGGTTCTTATTCTCAGCTGAGTGGACAGGTAAGAGCAATGTGAAATGGAGTGCCTTGCTCAAGGACACAACTTGCCCCTGGTCTGGGAATTAAATTGACAATCTTGAAATCACAAACTAAACATTTGATATATATATATATATATCAGATGTGGCTGTGTGGTAAGAAGTTAGCTTCTTAACCACATGGTTCTGGGTTCATTCCCTCTACATGACACCTTGGGCAAGTGTCTTCTACTATAGCCTTGGGTCAACTAAAGCCTTGTAAGTGGACTTCAGACAGAAACTGAAAGAAGCCCATAGTGTATGTATGTGTGTTTGTGTGAATATATACATATATATATATATCATATATATATCATCATCATCATCATCATCGTTTAACGTCCGCTTTCCATGCTAGCATGGGTTGGACGATTTGACTGAGGACTGGTGAAACCGGATGGCAACACCAGGCTCCAGTCTGATTTGGCAGAGTTTCTACAGCTGGATGCCCTTCCTAACGCCAACCACTCAGAGAGTGTAGTGGGTGCTTTTATGTGTCACCCGCACGAAAACGGCCACGCTCGAAATGGTGTCTTTTATGTGCC
>NC_068981.1:132056886-132062376 GCF_001194135.2 Octopus bimaculoides
TATATATATATATATATATATATATACGCACACACACACACACACACACACACACACACACACATACATACATATGTGTCTTTGTCCCACACCCCTGCTTGACAACCAGTGTTGCTTTGTTTATGTCCCTGTAAGCTAGCATCTCATAAAGAGTGATAGAATAAGTATCAGGCTTAAAGAAAAAGTAAGAACTGAGGTTCTTCCTTTTCAATGAAACCCTTCAAGGTGGTACCCAGCATGGCTGCAGTCCAATGACTAAAACAAGTAAAAGAATATATAATGTATAGGTGACTGCATATCTCTGTGGTCAAGAAGTTCACAGCATCCTGGACAAGTGTCTTCTAAAGCCCTGGCAAAGTTTTGTGAGGGGATTTGGTAGACAGTAAGTATAAAAAGCCCATTATGTGTGTGAGTGCATGTACCCATGTGTGTTTTTGTCTCCTTGTCTTGACACATAAGCTGCAAACAAATGTCACTATTATATACAAGTGTTGTAATTTATTCACAACCTTCTGTGAAAACATGTCTAGCTATTATGCTGTTCATATTCAAAAGAGACTAAGAGAAGTATTACCTTGCTTGGAAAGATGTAAAGGTTGGTGACAGCAAGAATATCCAGAAGTAGAAATTCTGCTTCAATAGATTTTGTCTGACTTACGCTAGCATGGAAACATAGATATTAAAACAATGAAGAATATACAGACATCAGCAGGCAATGTCAGTGAACTGTTTGTTTTTTTTGTTTTTTTTTAATGTGTGATATGTGTAACTGTTTGCATGAAGAATGTGTTTCAGGTAGAAATATTTTTTGCAGACCCAACCTGCTTTCTTGCCCAATCATTGAACAAAGCAACCCTAGTATTGGGTGGATGCTATTTTGTTTGAAAAATTATTTTTATTGCTAGGTACTCTGATTTTAAATATCCCAAATTCAGGTAGACCTGATGTTTAGGACTTATGAAGAAGATTAAAAGGGATCTGTTGTGTTCACAACTTTTGTAGATATGTTTGTAGTGTAACTGATGTAAAATAGGAATTGATACTGAGTTGTGGATTACCTTAATAGATGCTATTTATTTCTTCATGGTACACATCACAATAAAAAAACCCATTGTTTTTTTTTTATTGATTTTTCAGGTTCTGTCGGTCATCCTATGCCTTGGGTAGAAGTTTGCATTGCAAAACCAAATGTGTATGCAAAATGGGGTTATGATGTAATTGCTCAGGGAAATTCTTCAAAAACTGTGGTTTCTCCAGGTATGTCTGCTGTTTTATTCCTTTTCATCATGAGACATAGCTGTCTTAGGAAATTGCTTATAAAAAGTATTTTAGGTACATGATTGAATTGCCTTCATTGAGTAGCTAGTGCTTAGCAAAACTGTATAAGTTAGAACCATGTGGCTATAGGATATGTTAAATTAATGGTTAGCATATTTAGTGAAGGGAGAATCAAAAAGCTTATTGGAAACAATGTGGTATGGTAAAAACAACATAAGTTTGACTAATAGTGTTTAAATATTTTAGGAAGTATGGGTATCAACTCTAATCACTTGCTTGCTGACTGTATAGAATGTGCTGTGTTGCATGCATATAATCAGCCAAGCTCTTGTTTCTTGTCCATTATTTGATGTTGTTGGTCCATAAATGTCTTTGACACCTTCTTGCTCACTTCCCTTCCAACTTTTCTAGCATTGCAGCATTTATCTCGTCTTTGCAGCTTATTTTGCCCAGTCTGCAAAAGCTGCCTTTTTCAAAGCCATCTATCTTTTCTATTGCTTTGTACTTTGTCTAAGTTTCTCTTCCACAAAGTATGATTGGCATAATACAACAATTTACTATCCTTAGTTGTAGGTGCAATTTTACATCCTTTGAGGTGAAGTTCTTTTTCATTCTTATAAATGCTGTTTTTGCCTTATTTATTCAAGTAACTTCTTCACTCCAACCTTCTTGATCTTACATGAAAAATCCTTAAACAAAAGAACAGTTCTAATGAATCTTTTTCCAAAAGCAGATTAACATCACGTCAGCCACATCCAGAATTATCATCCTTGGTTAATATGCTATGTATACTTAATGTACATATGTACATCATTAAGTAGGGCAACTTGTGCTATCATAATAATCTTTCTGTAGTGGAAAATGATGTGTCAAGCTGTTGTTACTCCTACCCACGAAGATTCCTTCTGTATACAGAATACAAAGTTACAGAGGCACAGATGTGTGCATATACATCCCCTGGGGACACACACTTTAGTGCCACATATTGAGGTGTTCCCTGTTGAACATAAGGCTGTAATTATCTGCTTCAATTTATTCTTCATTTGTTGCAGCTTCAGTAATGAGGTTTTTTAATGGAGTGAAATTGTTAGCCCTTATGTCCAACTCTCAAGTGCTGTTTATATCATTCCTCTCTTGGCATGAAACTTTGCCAATATTTCATTTTTTTTTAATAGATATGACCCCATAAAATTTGTAATAAATAGATATATATGTATATATAATTTACATAATATCAGAAAACTTGTTTTAGAAACTAAATTCGAAGATCCTCAGTTTTGGATGTTTAAAACAGAAATTTGAAGAAAAAAAGTGGAGATAAAATTATGGATGGCGGGGTGCTTACTATGAAATTGATATTTTTTGCATTGTTGTTTGGCTTATTTCTTTTTGTGCTGTTGGTATTGTTGTTCATGTTTGTGTGAATATAGGGTGTATGATTGTATTAAGTTGTCAAGACAGTTCTTGCGGTTTTTAACCTTTAAATTCAAATGTACATATCTCAGCTCAAACAAAAATTTATTAATCGAAATAAAACACCATCAGAATCAACACACTTTGGCCAATGCGAAACAAGTTTATTTATTCCAGTAGCGTAAAAATCCTGCGTTCTGGTGGCGTTGAAGTCGTTGAAGGCGTGTTTGGCATCGTCTTGGTTTTTGAAGCATTTCTCATGTAGGAAGTTGTGGAGATGCTTGAAAATGTGGTAGTCGGTAGGCAAGAGGTCTGGTGAGTATGGCAGATGAGGCAGAGTTTTGTAGCCCAATTTGTTCAACTTCTGCAGGATCAGTTGTGTGACGTGCGGCTGAGCGTTGTCGTGGAGAAGAATTGGTCCTTTTCTATTGACCAATGCTGGCTGTTGTTGTCGGAGTTTCTTATGCATTTCATCCATTTGCTGACAGTGCTTCTCCGCCGTAATGGTTTCATCTGGATCCAAAAAGCTGTGATGAATGAGACCGGCCGCAGACCACCAAACAGTCACCATGACCTTTGTTTGGTGCAACTTTGGCTTTGGGAAGTGCCATGGAGCTTCATCGGCGTCCAGCCACTGATCTGAGTGTTGCCAGTTGTCGTAAAGAATCCACTTTTCATCGCAAGTCACAATCCGGTTGAGAAACAGGTCATTTTTGTTGCGTAAAAGAAGGGAAGACGACACTTCAAAACAGCATTTTTTTTGGTTGTCGTTCAATTTGTGTGGCACCTTTTTCTCATGTATTTTTGTTTTTCCAATCTCTTTCAAGTGGTTTGGAAATTGTCGTATACATTACGTCTAATTCAGAAGCAAGCTCTCGATTGGCTTCGACTAAGGCTCTTAGTTGATCATTGTCAACATCTGATGGCCAACCACTACACTTATCATCTTCAAGACTCTTGTCACCGCTACAAAATTTCTTGAACTACCATTGTGCTGTACGTTCATTAGTGGTTCCTGGGCCAAATGCATCGTTGATATCGTGAGCTGTTTCAGCAGCTTTTTGGCCTAGTTTGAATTGGAATAAGAAAATTGTGCGAATTTGCTTTTTGTCCATGTTGTATTGAATGTTCCGGAAAAAAATGGCCTAATTATTCAAGAAGGAAAAGAGTAACACGATTAGATAGAGCGAAAAATGGGCTTTAAAATGATATATAAAATCAAAATAATTTAACGAAAATTAATTTGAAAATACATCATTTAAAATCAAAATTAAAAATTCCACAAGAACTTTCTTGACAACCTAATATCAAATTGTTTGTTTAAAATAGGAGGGCATAATTATAAGGATATTTGGCTGCAATTTCTAGCAAATTATGCAACCACATCAAGGCTCCATCATGCAGTAAAACTATCAAAATTATTTAGTTGATTAATAAGATCAATAATAATGCTTTATCAGTGGAGGAGCACATTTTCAGCTGATGCTTACCACCACCATTTACAGCAAATCAAAGTAATTTTTTATTCGGAAGTGCAAATGCATGATCACAATATAATTCAACATCAACACAAGGCAGAGATACTTTTACCCAACTTTCTTTGAAAAATCTCTTTTATGCTTCTTTGTTCTAAACACCAGTTAAATAATGGCAGAATTATTTTACTAAATTCTTCATAAAGTTCAAAATTATTCGAGAAAAAGGGTAGTGTATTTTAACTGAAATGTGGTAATGAAAAGGTTAATATGACTATCATCTCACTTATCAGGAATGGAGTCTGAACAAGGGGAGTTATATGTACGAGGACCCAATGTATTTAGTGAATATTTCCAACGACCTGATGCAACAAAGAGAGCTTTTACAAAAGATGGTTGGTTTAAAACAGGTGAGACTGTTTTCTTCATTTTTGATATTTGCTGTTCTAATCTAACTTTTCATATTAAAATGTGTTTTTTAACTTTTGTTGTAATCATTTTTTATAGATGCCTTTTTACTTACCTACCACTTGGCTATGAGGTAGGGTGGAACTGCTACAGTTTGGCTTGAATTAACAATCATATATAATTAGTAACCTACCTTTTTCTTGCCTCACATTCATTGCTTTTCTTATATATTCTACATGATTACAGAAAATTAAATGTTTTTAATTAATTTTTAAGCCAAAACAATGCAAAGTTATGAAAAATTCATAATAGAACAGGTTGATTGTTTGTACTTATTAGGACCCCGTCTTCAAGAAATCTATGGAGAAAAGGTGTTATCTGACTTCTACTGAGCATTGACTTGTGTTATTGTTTATAACTTACATTATTTTGGCTTAAAAATATATTTGTATATATCAGAAGACGATACTACCCTACAAGAAATTAAATTTCTCCATTAAGAACATGTTTTCATAGACATTGTATGGCTACAATGATCACTTTGCAATCATATAGTTTTAGATTTGGTCCCACTGTATATAATCTTGGGCAAGTGTCCTCTACTCTAGCCTCAGTATGACTAATGTCTTGTGAGTAGAATTGTTAGATGGAAATTGTTCAAAGCCTGTTTTATATATATATATATCATCATCATCATCATCATCGTTTAACGTCCGCTTTCCATGCTAGCATGGGTTGGACGATTTGACTGAGGACTGGTGAAACCGGATGGCAACACCAGGCTCCAGTCTGATTTGGCAGAGTTTCTACAGCTGGATGCCCTTCCTAACGCCAACCACTCAGAGAGTGTAGTGGGTGCTTTTACGTGTCACCCGCACGAAAACGGCCACGCTCGAAATGGTGTCTTTTATGTGCC
>NC_068981.1:132063562-132072649 GCF_001194135.2 Octopus bimaculoides
ATATATATATATATATATATATATATAAACATCATCATCATCGTTTAATATCTGTCTTCCATGTATGCATGGGTAGGACAGTTGACAGGAGCCAACCAGATAGAAGACTACTCCAGGCTACTGGGTCTGTTTTGGCTGGGTTTTTACAACTGGATATGTGGGTGTGTCTTTGTGAATGTTTGCCTTTTGTAATTGCATGAAATATCACTAAGCTACAGACAGTATTGTCTGTTGTCATAGCCTTGTCATCAGAGCATGTGGTGGCTCTGCATTTTTGAAGATGAATGAAAACTACCTCACTTGAAAAACAAGTAAATGAGGGCATCTTTCTTTAAAAAATCAGCAACAGTAAGTCTCATCTATTCTGTGCAAGTATGGAAAAATATGGACATAAAACTGATGATGGTAATGCTTTTAATAGTGCATCTTAATGATTAGGGACCTTGATTGGTGAACTCTTCCTCATTAACAACTTTTCACTATTTGTTGCAAACAACCATCTCATATTCTCTGCTTGTTACTTTGAGCTTTTCATTGTCTACAGCGTTTGTTACTTTAACAGGTATTTTGATTGAGGTTGTCAATTTTTAATGACATTAAAGATATCTGATAGTTACTTGTGCTCCTCATATCTTACTAAATCTCAGACTGTTTTTTGTTCAAGAATGATATTTTTATGAAAACCAAGTGCCTGTGCTGAATGCACAAATATTTTAAACCCTGGTCCCTTTTGATGTTAGAAAGGCAAACTGTCTGGAAGTCTTTGAGCGTTGACTTACCAGAATGGTTGATATTTTGGCTTCTGACCTTGATCAAAACTTGATTTTAATGCAGTAATAGTGTAAACTAACTCAAAATGTAATAATAATGTTTTAATTTTTGTAATTTTACTTGAAGCATTTATAAAACAATTACAATCAATATGATTTCTCCCTCGTATGATCAAGTTAGAATATTCTTTTAAATTTTCATAAGGAATTCAACTGCTAATGCTTTTAATACCTTTATTTCAGGTGATACAGCTATTTATGAAAATGGTGTGTATTCAATAATGGGACGTACTTCTGTGGATATTATTAAGAGTGGAGGTTATAAAATAAGTGCTCTTTATGTTGAGCGACACCTATTATCACATCCACAAATTACAGACTGTGCTGTGATAGGACTTCCTGATATTACTTGGGGACAGCGTATTGCTGCTGTCCTTGTTCTTAAAGATGGTGCGGATGAAATGTCACTTGAGAATTTACAGAGATGGGCTGAAAATCTTATGCCTTACTATCAAGTCCCTACAGTTGTGCGATACCTTAAGGCCATGCCTCGAAATGCCATGGGTAAAGTTAACAAAAAGGACATTTTTGCAACTGTTTTCCCAGAGTTCAACAGGTCTTCAAGGACAATAAGATAAAATATTTTTCCTCCTTTTCTATAAATGGAAATTATTAACAAATGATTTTTGAAAAGGAAGTGAAACAAAGATATAGGTTTGGAATTAGTAAGTGATTTTTATGACTATTATTGTATTACAAATGTAGAAACTGACCACAACTGGTTTATTTGATGTGGCAGTGTAGTTGGTGATCACTGGTTGGTGTGATTAGTAATTTGCTTACTATAAAAAACATTGTAATAGTGATATTCCAATCATAGAAATATGGGGTGTTACATCATTCATCATCATTTAACATCTGTCTTCCATGCTCTCTAGAGAAAGATTTGAATTTATAAATAATGAAATGAAGTAGAGAAATTTATACAAATGAGAGCAACAACAGTGGTGAATGTTTTTTTATTACTTTAATGAAGTAGATTATAGAATCATTGCCAGAACCACTAACCATCTTAGATGGTGTTATTGCCTTAAGCTTCTCATTACCTTAGTGATTTCTGTTGGAATACACAGCCTTTGTTTCAATTAATTTTCAAAATAATGAAGAATTTAGTAAAATAAATTTATTAAGCTAGCATTTGGAACAAATTCCCATGAAATTTTTATGGAAGGTTTTAATTTAGATTACTTTAAAATAGGAAGTCGGTGGCATAGAACCAAGAGCAGTCTCAGGTGGATTGGTATCAAAGGGACTAGATAGAAACAAATACTATTGAAACAATAAAAGAAATAGGGTAGGGGGAATTTAGATAATTTTTAAACTACCAAATATTGTAATGTTTCACTAATATGATAATTCAGACCTTGACTGACGTGTCTACTAAATATCATTGTCTCCATTATCACAATCTCTGTGTCACAACTGTTGTAGTGACTTGGATGGAATGAATGGCATGGTATCACTACTGTTGTATGCAGTAAACACTGTAAGATGTCCATTGGCAACCTAAAGGGGATAGGTTTGACAGCGATTAAAAAGATTGGAATTTATATCAATGAAAAAATGGATGTGTTGGCTTAAAGAATCTACTTGGTGGAGTTCAAAACCCTATCAGTTGTGATGGTATGAATATCCACCTGCGTGCTAGAGAAAGATGTTTCTGTCTACATCAGCCTCTAATCTGTAGTATCATAATTATTATCATTTCTAGTTTATATATAATAAATGGCATGATGTCATTACTTTTGTTACTATTAGATGTTGCGGTGATGATTCACATATGTGAACAACAGTTACCAGTGAATAGTGAGACGACTTCTTTGTCATTGTTTTTGTAGTGTGCCAATTCATTCTATATTGTCTAACTAGTAGACTGGTAGAGGAATCCACCCATTAAATTTCTAGTGTGTCATGAGTGAGGGTGCATGACCTAGTGATTAAGGTGTTGCACTCACGATGGCAAGATTGTGGGTTTAATTTCCGGACAAGGTGATGTGTTGTGTTCTTGAGCAAAACACTTCATTTTATGTTGTTCTGCAATCACTTCAACATCTGATTTATAACACCCTGTGCACTTGTACAGGTCATGTTGATTTGATGTAAGGAGTGAGCTTATGTGAATGCAGACATTTGATGACTATGACCAAATCATCTGTGCAAGTTGTTCAGCAAGAAATTGCAGAACTGTTTTTCTTCAACCTGAGATGCTCTCATATACATATACTGTGTCGTGGGTGTTGGTCATCACTGAAACATTGTGTTGTTTTTACTCCCCCCCCCCCCCCCCACCATCCACCCCAAATTAAAAGGTATTAAATCATCATGCCCACTCTTAATATTTAGTCCAATTCAGTCTGTAAACACTGGATGGTGTGAGTAGTATGGTTGAAGTGGTTGTTTTCTGTTGTCATAATTGTTGGAAGTAACCATTAATACATGTCCTTTGCCTTTATTGTTAAAAGGTTAGCATTATCATTTCAACAGTCAAATTTAGGTGCTTCTTTCTACACCAGTTTGACTGCATCAAAATCCATTATGATAATCACTGTGTGTAGGTATTTCAATACTATACACATGTATATATTTACATCAGGTACAGATTGTCAAAATTTCTACCACAGTACTGTACCCGTTATTAATATCCATATATATTTACTGAGCAATATATCTGCTACAATATTGTGTCCCAATATTAATCTCAACTTTTATGTTGTCTCTCCCAGTGCTGTATCCATTACAACAGGCCTTATGTACAGGTGTGATACTACCCCTGTTAGTGTATCCACTGCAATACTATCTTCATTATTAACAGCCATATATTCAGGTATTTTAACATGTCTACACTAGCTACATATTTTACAGACATGTCTATTATAATACTCTGTTATAACAATTCTCTATATAGGTGTATTATGTCAGTTTTTGTCTTCACGTTTGCATCACAACTTACTGGTGTTAAGTTCCAGTTGAATTTCAGCATTCATTGTAAAAGTTTTACATTAGCTCTAATCTTCATGAGAGATTGGCTGAAGATGATACATTTTTTAGTTCCTGTTTTGCTTATATGTTTCTTGGTTAAGTTTTGACATAAGAACAAAAGTACTGAAGAAAAGTTTTTTTAGTCAACGTTTATCAGTAATTGGGCCAAAAACTGCTTGGAGTGTTATATTGAGCCCAGACTTTTGTTGACAGCAATATTTTTTCCATATTTCTCTCAATAATTCCTTATTTTTATTGTATACTTCTCCGTAAAATTCCTTTTTCACATTACTGCTTTACAGTTTTGTGTTTTTAATATTTTACATACATCTCAACTGGGTATGCACTTTACGTATCATATCTTGGTAACCTCTGTGGCCAGGTTCTGCTTTTCTTGAATAGTAGCAGCTTCATTGGTAAACAATTTATATGATTCAACTTAAGTGTTACTAGGCTTCAGATTTTTCCAAGTGACTTTCTTACCCTAATAAGTGTATTACAAGTGTCCCCATTCATGTATTTGTTTGTGTGAGATCTTTATCAACTGAAACAACTCAGGTGTTTCTTGTCATTCACTGAGATGGGCATTTCTGTAGTATGCCAGTTCTTTGTACTTTTATCACTAATTTATTTCTTGTTGAGACAATGTTTTCAAATTCATTCATGATTGTTAGTGAGCCTAGCAGTCACTTAGGCTTTGTCTAGATACCTCTATGGTCTGTATGCTCCTATTTAGCACCATACCTAGTGTATCTGTCAAGTTGTAACAATAATTGTCTTCTATTTCTTCAATGATAGCTAAAACAAAATAGTGGTTAATGGAGATGTGTTTAATCATAAATATAGTTACTATTGTTTTCAATGACCTTCCCCATCTGATATTGAGCTTTTTAATGGTGTGTGTATATAAAATCCTTTTGCTTTTGACCTGAAATAATAGATTAACTCATCATTGACTTCTTGATTTGAAGTTAGTCTAAGATCATCCAAAAGACTTTGCAAACTTTTAAACGGATGATAATTAGAAAGGGTGAGGTCCAGGGAATATGGTGGATGAGTTCTTCCAGGAGATTTTTGGTCATTCATGCAGTATGGGGTTATGCACAATCATGATGGAGGATGGTCCCTTTCCTATTTGCTAAAGACAAATGTTTTTGTTGAAAGTTGTTTTTAAATGCCTTCACTGTTGGCATAAACTTCAGCTCTGGTTATTTATTGTTTAACAGCTTGTAATAAATGATTCACTGCACATCTGACCATACACTTCAAAAAAAAAATAAAAAAATAAAAATCATGATGAAACCACTGGCACCTCTGCTTAGCATTGTGGTAAAGAATCCACTTATCTCCAGTAATGGCTCTGTCCAGGGAAGGTACTTGAAGCTGACAGGAACACAATGATGCACCATGTTTAACATGTCTGCAATTCTCTGCTGACAGGTCATAAGGAATTCACTTTCCAACCTTTGACACTTTATCAAACCTCATTTCACATCATATGGTTAATGTTGAATGCCTGCTGAGTTCCCTAATTGTATTGGTTAAGTTAGCATCATCAACTGCTTCTAATACTTTGGAACCTAGTCTTCTTGGGCGACCTTCACTTGACTCTTTTAGAGTGAAGTCCTTTCTGAAATGGGAAAACCATCTCTATATGTTCTTTTATACACTATGCCATCTCCATGTGTGTGCAAGTTATAATTGATGGTGTCCTATAAACTGGCTGGTCTCCTTTAAATTTGAGACCATGACTTCTCCGTTGATACCTTCAACTAATTTTTTAAAAGTCTGAAGTGTTCTATGAGTCCTATTTTGATGTTGCACAACCTTTGGAACAGACACGCACTTGAACCTTGGAAAGAGGCTTGATGTCTAAATAAATCTGCAACTGATTCAGCTACCATTGGTTTACCAGTATTCGGCTTTCCTTGCAAAACTCTAAGATTAGTTTTTGGAAATTTTTTGGTTACTATACAGTAAATTTCATTAACAAATTTAAATTCTGGTATGTCTTGTGTTTCTATAATTTTCTGAAATATAATGGAACATTAATGTTGTGGTTGTCAGTACTTGGTTGCAACCCTCTTCATAGAATATTGATGTATTCCTTAGCGTTGGCAGCCTTGTTGAATCAATTAAGTTCACTGACGCCTGCAGATAATGCTTCCCACACCATGATTCTACCACATCCATACTTAACAGTTGTCTGTAGGCTATCTGGCCTGAATCTTTCATCCGCTTCAAAGACAATGTTCTGGTGCATTGCTACATAAAAAAACCTAGACTCATTCAAACCATTCTGAATTAAAGTGCAATCTATCCTTGATCTTCTTTGACAGCTAAAGCTTCTTTGCACATCTTTTTGAATGAACCATTCAGAACACATAATGTTTGGAATTTTACAACTGGCTTCTTTGACTCTGTACACAGTGGCATTTTGAACCAGTTTCCCCATTCTATTATTGGTTTAACTCATGTGGTCATCCAATAGGGAATTTGTAGTCATGTGAGATACAGTTTCCAAAGCATTGTTGGTTTTTTATGGACATTATCTCAGTGAACGTTCTTGTTGCTACATTCATATTTGATGTTTTTATAGCATTTAGGAACTTTCTATTGAAAATGAATGTTAAACATTTATGGAAATTCAGGGTTCATACCAAGAGCAACAAGACATGCTGTCTGATTCAGGTGTATCATTCTCCTTTTCAATGCTCACCATTGTAGGTTGGTTAATACCATCAGCAGTATCACTGAGTATTTTCAGAATATTCATCCAATATGTTTCACTATGGTAGCTGCACTTGGAATTTATTCCATAGCTCCACTATGTACAGCTTTGTTGATGAACTGTTTGTCTGTGTCCCAAGTCCCATTAGACTCATTTTTATAAGCTTGGTCATGTTCTTCGGCTACTTGGTCAAGTCTGTTTTTTGGGGGCATAGAATCCTTTCTTATGCAAGTGTGTACTGTATCCTAAGAAGTTATATCTTGGTCAATGGTATTCTCTGTCATCAGCATCTTTCTTTAACTTCTTCCTTGGTGGTGGCATGTACTGAACTGTGCCTTTATTGCTTGTTTCTATTTATAGAATATATTACATCATAATTGTAATATTCTTATTGCAATTTATGGCATTGGTTATCAAGTATAGACAATGACAAAATCACTGGTCTGATGTTACATCATCCCAGTTTTTCATATCTACATATTTGTTTATAACAAATATCTCCATCACCTTGCTGTATTTATTGTAACAGGCTAAATGTAGAGGTGTTGCAATACCATTATAATTGCACCAGCCTTTGATATGTTCTTACTGAAATTATTATGACCAATGACACACGTTGGTAACTAATTTATGGTGTGAATTGTATAGTGTAATTCTTGAGAACTTAATTGAAGACCACTTGTCTTTTACTACTGTGACTATTTCCATATCACTGGTATTGTAATTATCACTGTATGGTGTATGATATAGTCTCAGATATTTTTACCACTGTTTTCAGCAACAGCTGGTACAGTAACCAGTAGTTGTTGTAATGCTTGCTTGAGACTGCAGCAATATTTCTTCTCTGGTACTATAAATATTATGGCAAGTCCTATAGAGAGATGTTCCCACACCTTACTTGCACTAACAGTTTTGCTTCTCTGTTACAGTGTCTATTATCACTATTCTTGCTCAGAGATATTTTCATGCCTTACACCAGCTTCTGATTGCAATAACACATTCACCATGTTACTATGTTTATTATAACAGTCCCTGTAACACTAGAATGTAACAACTTTGCTTTCATGTTGCTGTATCTACCATGACACTCTAAATATACATGTTTTTTCACTATACTTCCACCATCTACAAACATCTCCAAAGTGGTGTTGTATCTATGACAAGCTTTATTATGATGGAGTTGTTTTCTTACCTTATCCACACCAGCTTGAGATTATAGTAATATCTCTATTCTGGTTTAGAGTCTGTCATGACAAACCCTGTATAAAGATGTTTTCACACACTACACCAGCTAGAGATTGTAATATTTCTTCTGTAGTACTCTATCAATTATCACAATAAGTGTTTCAAGATGACACCTATTTTTTATATTATCTACAGACCTGAGTAATTTACAGTATATACTACAGTGCTGAGTCTGTTTTATGTGAAGGATCCCCTTCGGAAGAGAAAAGGTATCCATTTTGGATAAGGACCCTATTTTTGTCAAAGATCTAAGATTTACACAGTGAAGAAATCGATGATATGGCTAATTTTAATTGTAATTAAATTTTTAATAATCTCTTTTGAACTGTTGATTATAAACGAAACTGCTCTGATGCTGTTTTGTTTGGTTGAAGATGGTTTACTGAGTCCTTGACTATAGAGCATGTCATGGCTCCTGATCTGATTTGGTGCATCTTCCTTAATGCGTATGCAACTGCTTTTGCCGTATTCATCATGATACGAACTGTGTAAGAATGCTTTTTGCACCATACCTAGCGTGTGTATTTACATCAACTACAGACTGCAGTAACACCTCTACTATATTACTGTATCCATCATAACATGGATTGTGGAGAGGTATTAGCACTACACTTTGTGATTCTATACCAGCTACTGTTGTACAGTAACCATTATGACCTGCACTATGCAGAAGTATTCTAATACAATACCCAGTATTTATATCTACACTGCTGCAGCAACTTCAAATTTCTCACAATATTTTTGTGATTTGGATCCTTCTAATCTAAAAACTTTGAAATTACTTTTGAATAAAACTGAAGCCCCTTCGTACAAGTTGTTCATTGTACCATCAAATTCTGCATCAGAAATTTTTTCAATGTCAGGACCATTAAATATACTGGCTTTCAATTTAGTGTCAAACAAACCAAGAAACTTTTGGCATAAATACATGAAATAAGCTCCAATCTTTTGATGGAGCTTTGACAAATTGCTTTCTTAGTCCAAGTTTAATATGGGTCAGTTGTTGCAGTACTTTATTTGTATTCACTTTTTTTTTCTTTTTTCTGTGATATGTAAAATTTTGGTGTTTCTTTGGTAAATACTGCAATCCTCTGAATTTACCAAAGAAATATTGAAAAAAAAATAGGAAAAATATTTATTTTTTTAAATTTCAGGAAGGAAAAATACTTTCATTTTAGAAGTGTGTTTTGTGATAAGTAAAAGAAATAGATAACTTAGAAGTAATTAATTAGAAACAACAATTAAAACCATATTAAATATAAGATATAAGGAATATATAAGAATCAGTAGAAATTTAGAAAA
>NC_068981.1:132072706-132075056 GCF_001194135.2 Octopus bimaculoides
ACTTCATTTTCTCACACCATAGAAGTTTGAAAATATAGACCTGAAGCATATCTTTTTCATTTTCTTTTCACATGATTCTATTAAAGTTCAGTGTACTTTCTGTGAATCTCATCATCTAGATCAAAACTTCTGATTATGTATAATAACTGAGTGTTCATAAATACTACCATTTATTTCATCAATGGTATTGTACATGTGCCACCCTTTGAATATAATGTATTCTTTGAAAGAATATTGTTTAATTAAAGACAAGAGAAATGTTTGGTCATGAACTGCTTGTGCATTCAATACCACCAAATACTCTGTCCTGCATTGATTCTTTTTTTTTTTTTATAGTTTCAGCTCAGAGCTGCAGCCATGCTGATGCACCACCGTTTATTGTATTACCTCAGAGAAATGGCTCTTGGTTATTTCTACTATTATAATAGTTTCATTTTGCAAGTCCATACCATCCAATTTCTATTACATGGAAAAATGCAAGCAAGAGAAATAATATTCTTAAGATTATAAACCTGGAAAAGTATAGGACAAGTAATTACACTTGGAAAAGTTCAGGACAAGTTGTTAGATCTGGTAAAGTTCAGCCAATAAAAACACACGCACTATATATAGTGCGTGTGTTTTTATTGGCTAAACTGGCAACATGACCATCCCCAAATACAACAATACCTGTTTCAACACGATTTCACATCCAGAATCTTGTAAAACGAATATATAAACGTAATCTTAAGAATATTATTTCTCTTGCTCAAATTTTTCCATGTAATTCATGTTTTTTCCAGGCTATGCTATTATGCTAATTAATAATTTAAGATAAAAATAAGATTAGTATTTGAAGAGCACTTTATTTACATTAACTCATTCTAGCATTACCCATCCACACCAAATTAATGACAGAGAATTTTACCATCTTGAAGGTTTCACTTACAAACAACAAGACCCCAAAGCCATCAGTTACCAGGCTCACCTTAAGTAACCTAGATTTTGAGTTGGTGATAACAGCAATGACTGCTGCTGATCTAGATCTATCAATAATGATTCAATACAACGGTAATTATGAAAGCATATCACATACACACAAGTGAAAATTACGTACATTCCCATAATACAAAAATTGATATATGAAAGCCTCTTTAAATTAACTTCGATGTTAAATAATAAGTTTAGAATTTAATTACTTTATAGTAATGCCTTTTCTGGACAGCCTTACTATGTGCCTTCAGGTATGCTCATAGAGACAGTAAAAAATGACTATATTCTTTCCCCAATAAAATTAGATGTGTATATCTGAAGCATATTAACACATTTGTGAACTAGCTTGATTAAATAATTAAAAAGAAAAATGAAAGCAACTAAAAAGAAATCAGCAAAAGAAAAAGCAATTAAGGCTGAAAGAGAAAATTAATAATAAAAGTTAAACTTATTTAAGTGCAATAGCATATTAAAAATTACTTTATTAATTAGACAAATACCTTTTCTGAACAGCCTTACGACATGACTTCAATACTGCTCATAGAGACACAGCCAGAAATGTCTATATTCTATCAAGTGAATTTGTAATTTTAGATAAAGTTATTTTTTATGCGAATTTATTTTCTTGCAATTATTAATAAATTATATGTATTTTTATAAGCAAAAAATTATTGATTTCATAACAGGGAACAACAACTACAATATAATCATCTTGAATTTGCAACATTGCTCACCAAACAATAACAAATTGCAAGACCCCAAAATCTTCAGTGACCAGGCTCACCTTAAGTCACCTAGATCTTGAGTTAATGAAAATAATAATTGTTAATTGAAATGAAAAATAGACACTTGTGTTATGTAATAAATTTGATTTAATTAACAATGGTCAATGACATATATAACTTCATTGCTATTAAAATTAAAAGTAATATAAAATATAATCACTTAAAATTGTACCTTTTCTGAATTGCCCTATGATTCATAGAGACAGTCACAAGTGGCTATATTTTATTGAATAATTTAAATTAAGACAAAAATTAACATGAAGTTATTTATAAAAGCAAGTAATCCCCACCAAACCCTTCATTGGAAAGGTGAAAAATTGGATTATTAAACAAACTTGTTTACTTTATTTTAAGATTGTAGTATTAAGAATCCCATTTTTTATATTTTGAAATACTTATATGTATAGGTGCAGGAGTGGCTGTGTGGTAAGTAGCTTGCTTACGAACCACATGGTTCCGGGTTCAGTCCCACTGCGTGGTACCATGGGCAAGTGTCTTCTTCTATAGCCTCGGGCCGTCCAAAGCCTTGTGAGTGGATTTGGTAGATGGAAACTGAAAGAAGCCCGTCATATATATATATATATATATATATA
>NC_068981.1:132076803-132079326 GCF_001194135.2 Octopus bimaculoides
TTATGATGATAAAGAATATTTTTCATTTCATGAGAAAATTCATTATCATTATTCAAATTATGCAAATAGTCTTGAAAATCAGTCAACTCATTAACTGATTGCATGATTGAATTAACAAAGTAATCATTATTTCTATTTATAAACCCTTTAGTGTTCAAACCGGCCAAATCTGGCTGTATCCGACTGCTCTACAAAATCACTAAAAAAATAAACAAATCATGTTATTGAATTTTCATAACTTTGAAATAACGTGAAACAAAGCCTTTCCCGCCTTTATTCAAGTATAAATACTGTGAAATTGTTTAGACCACATGGTTTTTTTCAACGTTTGAAGAGAAGTTTGTGCCTTAGTTTTTAATGAAATGGCGTCAGCAAGTAGTGATTCCAACTTTAAAGGTTTTACTCTTTACGATATAGAAAATATAAATGAGAACAAGACTAGTTTGTCTTCGGACGAATCTGATATCGATATTAGTGAATATTTGTTGAACGAAGAAGATTTTGAGAACGAAAGTGATGAAAATGATATCGTAAACATGGCAACATGGTCAAAGATTACAACACCAATCACTATTCCTGATTTCACAGAAAACACTGGTCCACAACACAATTTACCTCCTGATGCTCAACCATTGGACTATTTTTATTTTTACTGGAAAGTTTTTTTGAAAATGTTACGGAGGAAACAAATATGTGCAACATATAATTTCTATTCGTTGAAGAAGCGATCCACCCTGGCAGCCAACTTATACTGCAGAAATGAGAGTGTTTTTCTTAATATTATGTATGGTGTTAAACAGCTTCCATGACTGTGGAACTACTGAAGGTAGTGATATAAGGTATAGTGATCTGTACATCTCAAGTATAATGTCGAAGATGAGGTATTCGAAAATATCTCAGTATTTACATTTGTTTCTGCTAATGTCCCCAGCAAAAACGACCCAAAGTACGTCCTGTAATTGATTTACTCCTTAATAGTTATAAAACTGTATCTACTTGGGAAAAATATCAGTGTAGATGAAGCCACGATAGGCTAAAAGGGCAGAGTACATTTTTCGGCAGTACATGCCTGCCAAACCCACTAAATGAGGGATCAAGGTATGGGAAGTTTGTGAATCAGACACCGGATATTGTGTAAACTTTGGTGTTTACACAGGTAAAAAATATAATGGAAACAGACCATATGGATTGGGACATGATGTATGGTCTCTTACTGAACCATTTCGCCATCAGTACCGACACCTCTATTTTGACCGTGAGGGGACATTTTACAAATGCAAAAGGAAAATTTATTAGCTACTGCTTTCAAAGACAAAAGACAGATGTTATTTCTGTCTACTAATGAACAACCTAGTGTTGGTGCTAAGGGGGAAACCCCTAGTGAATATTTGTTATAACAAATATATGGGTGGGGGTTGAAAAATCTGACCAATATTGGGCATATTACCTAGTTGGTCGACCTGGAAAGAAATGGTGGAGGTACATTTTGTGGTTTTTAGTTAATTTAACTATAGTTAATTCATGTTGTTGGCACTCCATCGCTTACGACATCAAGGGTTCCATTTGATCCGATCAACGGAACAGCCTGCTCGTGAAATTAACATGCAAGTGGCTGAGCACTCCACAGACACGTGTACCCTTAACGTAATTATCGGGGAGATTCAGCGTGACACAGTGTGACAAGGCTGACCCTTTGAATTACAGGCACAACAGAAACAGGAAGTAAGAGCGAGAAAAAGTTGTGGTGGAAGAGTACAGCAGGGTTCACCACCATCCCCTGCTCAATAAACACTCACAACGCCCGGTCTGAGAATCGAAACAGCGATCCTATGACCGCGAGTCCGCTGCCCTAACCACTGGGCCATTGCACCCCCACACTTCATATCATAAAACAAGTTCTAAGCACCAGTCATTAAAAGCTTAGAGCTTAGGAGACATATTTATGAAAGAGGTAGCACTATATATATTGGTATGTCAAATACTATATAGTGAATATTCTAGATTTATTAAAATTAGCTTCACGTCTAGAGGACGTATCATACTTACCAAATGGCAATCTTGACCAGCTCCACTTGAAAAGGGAAGATTATCTCAAGATACAAGAATTTCTCCAAAACTTAAGAAGAACTGGCTTATTGTCTGGAGATAGAATAGTTGTATTTGTGGACATGTGTTTCTAGCTCCACAGCCCTCATCAGTACAACAATTGCCTGATCCCATCTCCAGTAGCCAAGAGATTTAGACTTATACAAAATAGAAAACAGCAATGGCCTAAATCGTCGTCGTTTAAAGTCCGCTTTCCATGCTAGCATGGGTTGGACGATTTGACTGAGGACTGGTGAAACCAGATGGCTACACCAGGCTCCAATCTGATTTGGCAGTTTCTACGACTGGATGCCCTTCCTAACGCCAACCACTCAGAGAGTGTAGTGGGTGCTTTTACGTGTCACCTGCACGAAGGCCAGTCAGGCGGTACTGGCAACGGCCACGCTCAAAATGGTGTATTTTATGTGCCACCCCCAC
>NC_068981.1:132079336-132090142 GCF_001194135.2 Octopus bimaculoides
AAATCCTAGGAAGGCCAGTCAGGCGGTACTGGCAACGGCCACGCTCAAAATGGTGTATTTTATGTGCCACCCCCACAAGAGCCAGTCCAGGGGCACTGGCAACGATCTCGCTTGAAAATCCTACGATGGCCAGTCAGGTGGTACTGGCAACGGCCACGCTCAAAATGGTGTATATTATGTGCCACCCACACAAGAGCCAGTCCAGGGGCACTGGCAACGATCTCGCTCGAAAGTCCTTAGACATGCCTCGGGCACAAGTGCCAGAAAGGCGATGCTAGGCACAGGTGCCATCACAAATTCGCTTTCGCTTGCCCCAATAAGTCTTCGCAAGCTGAGTTTCGTGTCCAATTTAACTCGATTTCGATTTCACTTGCCTCAACAAGTCCTCGCAAGTGGAGTTTAGTGTCCAATTTAACTTGATTTCGATTTCACTTGCCTCAACAGGTCTTCTCAAGTGGAGTTTAATGTCCAATGAAGGAAGGTACACCCAAGTGGACTGGCTGAGGCCCTAGACTTAGATCTCACTTGGCTTGCCGGGTTTTCTCACGCACAGCATTTGGCAGAATATCTACAGCTGGATGCCCTTCCTAAACACCAACCTCTCAGAGAGTGTAGTGGGCGCTTTTACATGCCATCGGCATGAAGGTCAGTCAGGCGGTACTGGCAATGGCCACGCTCAAAATGGTGTATTTTATGTCACCCGCACAAGAGCCAATCTAGGGGCCTAAATAATTTGCATAATTTAAGCAAAAATGAGCTAGAAGAAATAACTGAAAATGGTCAATAGAATGTATTTGAGAGAAATTAATATATTTCAGTATGTGAAATACCATAATGAAAATTCTTGATCTATTGAAATTATCTCCACCTCTAGAGGCTGCATAATAATGACCAAATGGCAATTATGACCAGAACTACTTGAGAAGTGGGGAGATCCATTACAGCTAAACTTAATCAGTTTTGCGCAAGATATATAATCAGGCAACTATCTAAGAAACACACTCATCAGAGTGCCTGGTATAGGAAATAATGGCAACTGCTCTGTTACTGGAAGTGAAGAAGTGTCACAGGCAGTCTATGGTTGTTGTGAAAAAGATGAAATGAAATTGCAGGAAGCAAATTAAGAAACAAGATTCCATCAAGAATTATGCCATCAAAATGGGGTTTAAGGTGTAGGCAGTGTGAAGTTGACATAAGTGTAGGGAGATTTTGGAGTATAAGGCTGGACAGTTTTGACAGATGGCCAAACATATGCATATGTGTGTTTATATGTGTATAGTTTAGTGTGGTCAAAACTTTGAGCTCTCAGGTTCTGATGGTAGTGTTGGCTCCGTAGTGATCCTGGTAGTGGTCCTAGCATTTGTAATCATGGTGGAGCTCATAGGTAGTCAACCATATATTTTCTCTCATGTGGGCATGAATGAAACATTTTGCTCTTGCAGTTTAGGTAGGTGTCCAGGTGAAGAGTTTTTTTAATACAATTCTATTCTCAGCCAAACATAGCCTATGCCTTCTGCTACTGTTGAAGTAAGGCTTGCACTTCCTTTGATTGCCTCCAACAACTTTGAGATACAGGTACAACAGAAACAGGAAGAAAGAGTGAGAGAAAGTTGTGGCGAAAGAGTACAGCAGGGTTCGCCACCATCCCCTGCGGAGCTTCATGGAACTTTAGGTGTTTCCGCTCAATAAACACTCACAACACCCGGTCTGAGAATCGAAACCGCGAGTCCGCTGCCCTAACTACTGGGCCATTGCGCCTCCACCTATAATGCTGTATACTTTGGTTAATATATTGACTCTATTGAAAAATATACAAGTGCCTATTGTTTTTGGCTTATAGATTCTTAGATGACTTACTTCTCCCACATGTACAGAGTCTATTGCAATAGACCACTTCTAGCTACTATCCCTGGCAGTGCATTCTTCATAGTCATCAAAGATTCACCACAAATACATATTTTAATATCTCTTTATGACTATGAAATTATATAACTTAAGTTGCTCAACAAAAAATATCCCAACTCCATCTAATGAGCTCTACATGAAGATGCTACTGAAGAAGATGATAGACTTAGTCAGCCGTCGGAAATGGACAACTTTTTCTTTGACTAAGCTAAACTGCCTGCAAAGCCTGAGCACTTATATCTTAGATCCAGGAAACTCCCACTCAAGATCAAAGTGACCTCTTGAACATCATTTCTTGGCCAAAATTCCATTGCTCCTCTTCCCCTTTCCTAAATAAACACAAGAGAGATATTCTGATAAGACCTTTTAGTTTTTTCAAACAAGTCTAAGAATTTGTATAGAGTAGATAATGATACACATGTGTAACTACTAAACAACAACATTCACAACAAACATACAAGAAGGCAACCCCTCAAGCCCTTGATAGCATTAACCATAATGTCAAAGAGATAACTTTTGACTGAGGATTGAAGATACAATAGAGATCCTGGTGAAAGAAAAAAAAACCCTGTATAATAATCAAAGACTACAGACTAAACTTTATCTCAAACTCCAAATGCCATTAGATCAACCATGCAAAATCAGAGATCAGCCAGGTAAGCAAGCAACTGATCAGAAGGATCAACATGAGAAGAGCCTCTGACCTTACCTTTTGTGCAATGCCAGTGTAGTGAAACCTCTCTCTCGGGCATTCAATCACAAATGATAACGAAGCGGCTAACATCTAGCCTTCGGCTGCCTTGGACCCTTGTGTCCACTACCCTGATTGGTTCTCATTTGCACAGCAATCATCACCAGTTCTGTTTTGCGCCAGGGTGCATTCCGTCCAATCGTGGCCTTCTAATAAGGTCACGTGAGAGAGTGATTTCTGCCTATTTTCTGGAGCCCTATTTCCTCTATAAATAAGCCTGTTTGAACCAGCCAGTTGTCACGATCACAGACTTCTCACAGGTCTGGTCGTTGACCACATACAGAACACAGCTCCAGCCAGTTTCCAGCAATGACGTCCTCACCACCAAAGTACTGTCTACCACAAAGTCATCGCCAGCAACACCACCACCAGAGTACACACCGACAACAAACGCGGTTTCATCTCGACACAATGAGTGGATCAATTCCACCATGAAGTTAACAGTCAGAACCAACCTGCGAGGATATTCTGTACCAGGTAACCGGTCGCAGCATCGACGCTCAACACACACAAGTGACACCACAGCTCTGCCCTCTTGGCCACAACTTCCTGCGTATGAACATTCCATCTCCTTATGTAACTCTTATACGAACTGGTATTTCTCTATCTCTGTGTTTAGGACTTTTATAGTCTATGTTACAGACACTCTTTCTATGTTCTGTATTCCTTTCTCTCACACACACTCTTGCTAACCTTATTTCATATTGTTGTATACATACTCTTGTACACGAAGGCCTGACTTATGTATTGTGTTATTTATACATGCCGCATGCACGAACACACAGACACTACAGTTTCACTATGTTAATAAACATACTCTCTTTATATATCTAATGGTTGTCTCTGTCACTCTCTTGTTCCTTTATTGGCACTTGGCTCGCATCTCTCACGGCGAGCCAACTATGTTATATAACATGTTTTTGTGTTCGACCGTGCAACGCGTTAAAAGGAGCCTTTTCCGTCTCGTCGCCATTCTCCTTTGGTTCGCACGGTCGTTCTATTACACCAGCAATCATGACATGGTTTAAAACCAATAGTGGCAGGAGTACAGCAAGGTTTACTCAGTTCAATACAGTGAATTTTTGTCTGTTGGTATTGAGGGAGTTGTTATATAGTGCATTGGATTTTTTTAGGTTCCCAAAATCTAAGGCTGGATCATCAAACGTAGAATTGGCTCACAGAGCTACACAAACAATCATACTTTCTGTAGGGATAGCATGCGGAGGCATCATAACGGACATATAGGGAAGAGTTACAACCTATTGTTAATGGAAGTAGATAAATGGAATGATATACATATAATAGTGTCCTACAAAGGATTTAAATTCAAGACAGCCACAAGCTGGCTCCTTGTTTCTTTTTTTTTTGGGGGGGGGGTCCACTTTATTTGCAGCATCATTTTACTTCTTCATACATTCTATAGCATTAAAGAGAGGGAGAGTAAAAAAAAATACAGTGCTTGTCTAAACCAAATAAAGATGAACATGAAAAAGGTAACGGGAGAAAACTACTTTGTTGTTGTCTCCCTTGAGTCGTTAAAGCAATATCAAGTCTTCCGTGGTAGGCGTCCACTCTTTCCATAGTCGCTCATTCCGCTTAAAACAACTGTTTAATTCTCTCACAAGTTATGGATTACTACTGTCTTTAAAAAAAAGAGTTGGAGACAGTGAATGATGTGTTCCTGGATGCACCGTTTGCAGAAAAAGAAAACAACAAAAAAAATTAGTCATGGCTGAAACATTTCTGATGCCGTATGCAAAATTCGACTTAACAGCAACCACGGTGCAAATGGACAATGAGAAATAAAAATATATATATCCTGATTATTAAAAACAATGAGAAAAAGAAGGAAAATAGTCTCCATGTGGTCAGGTCGTTGCAATCACTTAAAAATGAGCTTTTTATAGTAGAAATCTATCGAAATGTTTTAATGCTTTTTGTTATAGAACCGAATGAAGCTGAGTACATATTAGAATGTTTAATATCAATTTTTTCTTAAGAAAATTAAGGTCCTTTAAATTTTGCGATGGATTGGCAAAATCATCAGAACATCGGACCAAATACTTAACAATATTTAGTTACGATTCTTTATGTTCTGGTTTCCAATCCCGCCAAGACCCATTTTGCTTTTACATCTTTCTGGGGACGATAAAATAAATGTCAATAATTGGAGTCGATATAATCATCTGTTCACTCCTCTCCAAATTTCTAACCTTGTGTCTTATTTAATGAATAATGTTTTGCGATTTCCTGAAACTGAATATTTCTAAATCATTCTAACATGAAATTTAATGATTAAGAAATATCTAAATAACAAGTTGGTTTAAGGTACACGTACTTAATTAGATAAATAATCCACATAATACGAATCCAAAACTGAAGAAAACTTAAGCATGAGCGAATACTTAGTGTTGAATTGATGTATGAGAGTTGCTTTAAGTGTTTTCTTCTTCGCTTCCTAAATTTTGGAACTTGTAAATCAAACTGCTCGGAGAAAAAAAAATGTGTTACTAACTTCCCTGCGAGTGTTGTTCTGCCTCGGTTTTAGTTTTCTATTCTATTGCATTTGCCTTATTTTATCGACCTCTGAAAAAAATGAAGGATAGAATTTATCTTGGGCACGAGTTGAACCTAACTAAACATCATTGGCGTTTTATCTAATGCTCTGCTGATGCTGGAAATATTTGTCAAATGGAATGATTTCTAACATTTCGATAGAATTAATTTTTATTTTACTGTTTATTTTCATTTACTACTTTTCTTTTATACAATAACAGGAGCGATAATTCAGAAAGAAATTACAAATGCCTTAAATTCTTATAACCAGTTGTTTCAGTCCTAGGCCAACCCTAATATCTCATCTCTTTTGGGGTTATCACAGGTTACACTATCCAGTATGTTTATTTGAAAAGGACACTAGAATATGATGTGAAATACATCTAAAGCTACTTATATCTATTCAAATAGCATTGCTGCCCCACTTTCCAACCTTTTCTCCTAAAGATATTATATGACCATTCCAGTAGCTGAAAGCAGCAACCAAATTTCTCTCAACTTACGCTCGACGAAACAAAACAAAAAAACACAAAACCACCCGCACTGGATTATGCAACCTGGATAAGTGTGCTGATCATCGGTCTACTCTATCAGGGCTAAATATACCAAGAGGCAAAAGACAGACATCGGAAAACATAGTGGCTCAACCTGCTAGAAATGACAGCCCAATTCCCCTCAAACTACACTCGACCGTTTTATATAATTGAAAGATACGTTACATTGTATAATCCTACATAGCTCCTAACAAAGCCGGGATAGTCATGACTAGAGTGCCATTTTATTTTTTTCTTATCATAGACCTACTCGATCAGCACTGTACTGAGTGAAGCAAGAAGAGATGGAAGAATAACTAACGCTAACTGGAAAAACAGCTCCTTGCGTGACTGCCATTCCTCTAAACTTATATATATAAAAAAAAGGTCAAAGTGCACTTAAAAAGACATGAACACCACAACATCAATAAAATAGATATTACAAGTCAGAACAAAGACGTTCCCAAACAACAATCATTGGAAATCTCGTTAGTGTAAGAGTAATCTCGTTGTAGGTTTCACAAATCTCGTTGTTCTTTTATTTGTTTACTCACGACATTAACTATTAAAACTGTTCGTCATGGCGTTGGGCAAGCACGGGCAAGTCTCTGATGGTGCTGATGATACTCTGGTGAGTCACAAATCATGCACCTTCAACGTAACATTAATCGTATATAAATCAGATCTTCATCGACTTACGATCAACTTTTTATTCTCTCTCTCTATATATATATATATAAACATATTCGATCTGTGTATTGTGTGTATATATATATATATATATATATACAGAGATCGAATATGTTTTACTTCACATATATATCTACAGAATAGATCTGGAAAGACTATAGATCAAATGAGTACTTCGTACATAATTATGTAGACTATTCTATACTTATTTTGATAGCGAGAATCTCTACGCAAAGCTCACGATCCCTTATATATATATATATATATATATATATGCAGCACAATTTTATATATATATATATATATATATATATATACACACGCATACACACACGCACACTCGATCATCATTGATATGTATTTATACTCGCAAATACACACCTCGTACATACATGATCACTTTTTCTGACTATATGTGAAGAGATGAGCATATACACACAAACGAACATTGGTGAATACTACATCCATAAATACACGATCTTTGTGTGTATGTGTGTGTGTACACACACAACACACACGCATGCATATATATATATATATAAAACACATGATCACTTTCTTTCTCTGACGTATATACCTTAATCTCAATACAGCTTTACCTACCGCTATATATATAAACTCGCAAATATTACCGATTATTTAATTTATACATGCATAATTTCTATATTGATTAAATATCTTTTCAACAAAAATAGGATTCTTATTATTATTTAATAGCTCTAAATACTGAATTCTATGTAGTGTTATTCAAAATATACTATTGTTTAGAAATGTACATTTACATTCCCTTGTAATAGATAATACTGTATATCCGATTATCTTGATGCATAAATTTTATGTATTTTCAACCTAACTATCCACATTTTTTCACCAGGACTTTTAAAAAACCAGCAAAACAGATGGTTTCAAAACGATTTAATTCTTTATTTAAACCGATTAGCCATAAATGTTTTATCAATAATAAGATATATATATTTTTCAACCTTAAAAGAAAAAAATTAGATTTATTTTTAAAACAGCAAGTTGTATTATCTGCTTTAAACTTGCACGATTTCTGTTATTCTATATTAATAGAAATTATATTTAACAATTTCTGAAATTTGGTTTTCTATAAATTTAGAAGAGATGTTCAAATTTCGTTACGCAAGTGTTATGTTTTACACATCAGGCTATTATTTTTATTTTACTTTGTTTAAATATATATATGAAATCATCATCATCATCGTTTAACGTCCGCTTTTTTGCTAGCATGGAAAGCGGACGTTAAACGATGATGATGATGATTTCATGTGCATAATATTCTCTATTGTATCCATTGAACGCGATTGTGCTTTGAAAGAAGCTTTGCAATGCAAGTCACTTTCATTCGGAATTGATCTGCTGATGTATTACAATAATTATAAAATTATACATATTTATATATGTATACATCCTTGGACTGCAAACTCTTGTTTTATGAATATCTTACTGATCGGGTAGAACAATTAAGGTGAAGTGTGGAATGAAATCTCAAAAAGAAATAATTCCGGAACATACGTAGAAAGACATGTATAATGTGTGCGTGCTGTTTCATAGCGAAGTCGACATATGATATTGACATATGTTGATAAATGTTGAGTAAAAGGAAGTATTTTCGTCCTGTTTTTCGGTTGTTTATTATCGCCAAGACAAATTCTATTTGGAAAAATTAACAATCAACTATCACAATGTGTATTTCAGGTAGATATAAAGAAACAAATATGAAAGATTATATATATATATATATATATATATATATAAATAAAGCGAAGATTTCATGTACGCACACTATAAATGCGTATCTTCAAAGAACAAAGAAAGAAAAATGATCGGAGTGTGTGTGCATACATACATACATACATACATACACACACACACACACACACACACACACACACACACACACACACACATATAAACATACACAAACACATGATAATTAGGCAACTAGTAAGCATGAAAAAGGGAGATTGAAACTGCTTTGTATAGTTTTCCTCTTACATTTAACTTTTTTTTTTTTTGTAGGAAAATATCGATAGGTTTCACATTTCTCTTTATTTTATTGTTGTGCGATGTATCTAAATCTATATTGTAGATTGTATAAAAGCAACTTTTCATGTGATTTGAAATAATGTAAATAAATAATTGGATAATCCCCACTCCCACCTCCACTTCCAACGCAAAGTTTATAAATGAAGCAGGTCTCTTCATGTCTTTTACAAACATCGAACAAATAAAAGCATCATCTGTGACAAATCTTTGTCAGTAGCTTTAGTCGATTAATGCTGACGATGATGGTAATTTATTTAACAGAATGAGGATGGGGGAAAAAAATTGTATTCTGTAATTATAACTGATGAAAGCTTAAGAGGTTACATATATTTCTTCGCACGAAATCTTTATTCAAATTTTGATGATCACCTAAACGAAAACATGACTCCTACTAGGTCGGTACAATAGTAGTCACTTATCGAGCTGCAAGAAAACCAGTACGAGATCGGAAGCGAGTGAACGCAAGTTCTTCGGTACTATGCACAGACTTGATGCTGGATCTGAGACGAATGTGAAAAACAGCAGCTCCGAGAAATATTGATATAAGATACTGTTCCAATACATATCACTGTACAAAAAATGCTGTAATTGTTTCCTTAGCTGCATATAATTATAGATTTCAGATGTTTCACTTTACACCGCTAATGTTTTTAGGAAAAGGCGTGTTCACGCTCCCAAACCCCCTTCTTCCCATTCCCTATCTTTGAAACAAGTAAAGCTGATGATGATAAGCCATTGTCAAATTTATTGGATCAAAAAGGATCAAAGAACTGACACTTCATCGTAGTTTTTGCCAGGGATAAATAAATTATTTGATACAATACGCTGTCATTCATTCATTACCAAGTCGTGGGATACATAAATCAAACGCAAAACATGTGACAGCCACACCTTTTCCCTTGGTGTTAGCGTAGCAAATAGAGCAACATAGTTACAATTAGTAAACCTCATTAGCTACATCAAAAAATTGATGGAGTTTTACATGGATCTGTTCTTGGTTCTCTGTTGCATATATTAATGAAATAGATGCCAAATATATTAAAATACTACATTTCTTAAATTGTGAAAAAGTTCAAAGGTATTTTAACAGCATTCAGTAACACCTCCCTCAACTGCTCAATAGCTATCTATTTAAAGCTGTATATGGCTATGGTGCCTCTATATCTCTTACTTGGAACCCCTGTCATGTTCTAAATACTAAACTACAGGAAACTGTCCAGAAATGTGCAACTAGATGAATATCTCCATCAGTTACTATATCTGGTTCTCTGGGCATCAACACACTTAAGCTTCAGCATCTAGCAGCTGACTTGGTAGAAGGCCACAAGATTATCCATCATCTTTCAACAGTAACTTAGACCACTTTTTTAAAAAATCAATACCTCTACTACCCACAGATGCATTCATATCAAGGAGAGCCCACCCCCTTCAGCACAATAGCCATTCCTTTTAGAAACACTTCATGCTCAGAATTGTCAACGCATGGAATAAACTACCTCTGTTGGTTGTTTGCTGTCAGGGCACTGTATCCTTCAAAAATTCCATGCTTCCCCAAATTTGCCAATGCCACTCCTGTCTTTTTGCATTTTATGCTGTCTACTGTGCTTGTACTTTTTACAGTCATTGCAGTATTTCTTCACCAGTTTCTGTTTTGTCCCCTCTTTTACCCATTTCTTTTGCACCTGAGAACTGTGAACAATAAACTGATTATTATTATTAAGGTGGTGAGCTGGCAGAATGTTAGCATGCTGGGCTGGCAGAATCGTTAGCATGCTGGGAAAAATGCTTTGCGGTATTTCGTCCATCTTCACCTTCTGAGTTCAAATTCTGCCAAGGTTGACTTTGCCTTTCATCCTTTCGGGATGATGTAATCGACTTAATCCCTTCCACCAAATTTGAGGCTTTGTGCTTCCAGTAGAAAGGATGGTTGTTATTATTATTATTATTACTATTAAGGTGGCAAGCTGGCAGAATGGTTAGCATGCCGAGCGAAATGCTTAGCAGTATTTAACCTGTCTGCATGTTCTGAGTTCAAATTCCACCGAGGTCGACTTTGCCTTTCATCCTTTTCATCATCATCATCATCATCGTTTAACGTCCGCTTTCCATGCTAGCATGGGTTGGACGATTTGACTGAGGACTGGTGAAACCGGATGGCAACACCAGGCTCCAGTCTGATTTGGCAGAGTTTCTACAGCTGGATGCCCTTCCTAACGCCAACCACTCAGAGAGTGTAGTGGGTGCTTTTACGTGTCACCCGCGCGAAAACGGCCACGCTCGAAATGGTGTCTTTTATGTGCC
>NC_068981.1:132096645-132098413 GCF_001194135.2 Octopus bimaculoides
AAGGAAAAACTACGAAAGAGAGAGAGAGGATGGAGGGGTAGACAGAGGCATGGCGGGAGAAAAGATCATCATCATCATATATATATAAAGAGAGAGAGAGAGAGGGGGGACCAGTCAAGCAGCACATCACGCTGTAATTCTTGGGCTGAGAAATCAACACTTAAAAGCCATAATTTTAAGGAGCGATAAGAATTTTTGAATAAAGGAAAATGGGTAGGGGTGGGTAGGTACCGCCAGCGAGTAGATAGGGCTCTTAATTGTAGATTTTAAATATTTGAGAGACAACAATGCATAAATCGTAATTTTTAAAAGAGCAATGAATTCTGGGTGATTAGAATATAACGTAGCATGAATTTAGGAAGGGTTGATAAATTAAGTACCAGTGAAACATTGGGGTTGATTGTAATTAATGTATCCCCTCCCCCAAAATTTCAGGCCTTGTGCCTATAGTAAAAAGGATTAGGTTTTTTTTTTTAATGATATGTAGAGAAAAAATGATTTTCACAGATTCTAGGATTTGGCTCAAGAAGTGGTAAACAAAGAATGAGTGCCTGATATTTCAGAACCTTTGTCATCATTATTGTTTTAGCATCTGGCTTTTTCCTAAGCCGAACACATGACTACGGTTATATCTTTGACCATTGTACCATATTTAAAATACTTAACACATATCTTGACCAATAAGCATTGTAGTACATACATACTCTCACACACACACATATATATATTTCTATATTGACCATTTCATCAGTGGAATATTCAATATTAATAAAGAAATTTCCTGTTAATATTTACAAGTTTATAAATTCTAGATTTTTGGGGCTTTTTTTGTTAAGCGGTAGTAGTAAGACTATAAAATTATTTTCTGAGATGTTTACTTTTCAGCATCTAGCACTCATTTTCAAAGCTTAGTTGTTGATTACAAACAATCCAGTAGTGAACATCATATTTTTTGTGTCTAGCTAGGACTACATTTCCAATGTGCCACTTCAAAGACTGGTTGGATTTGAGGAAAACTTTCTTTCCCTTACTTCCACATTGAGCAACCATGTGGAGACATTCATTGACTCATCTAGACATAATACATCCCTTCTCTATATATATTAATCATTCATAGTTGTACCAATATAGATTGTTTCTCTGAAGGGGTCTAATGAGAGTGAAACATATCTATTACTTCCCAAATACATGGTCTCAGGTTCAGTCCCATTGTGTGGCCCCTCGTGGCAAGTGTTTTCTACTGAGCCAACCAAATCCTTGCGAATAGATTTGGTAGATAGAAACTGATGTATGTGTGTGTATTACTGTCTCCTTGGCTTGACTTTATGTGATAATTTGTAAATGAATGTCACCATCATGCTAGCAGTGTCCTTCATTTCCAGTCTTCCATGAAAACAATGTTTGGTCAAAGGGAATATTACTTTATGTGGAAATAGGTGAGAGTCAGTGACAGGAAAGGTATCTGGTTGTAGAATATTTGTCTCAAACTCCACCTGAGCCATGCAAGAATGAAAAAGTGAATGTTAAAACAATGGTTATGAAATCTAATTGTGCTCATTGCACTATACACACATCAATGTATATTTATTTTTTCATGCTTGCATGGGTTTTGAATGGGAAGCCTGCTTGTTTTTTCTCTGCTGGCATGGTTTGGACAAATATTATTAGGGCACTTCTACAACTGAGTAGCCCTTCTATTGCCAACACTTGTTTAGGTTTCTCTCTCTCTCTCTCTCTCTCTCTCATATATATATATATATATATATAT
>NC_068981.1:132098500-132106556 GCF_001194135.2 Octopus bimaculoides
ATGTATATATCAACATCATCGTTTAACGTCCGCCTTCCATGCTAGCATGGGTTGGACATTTAGTCCTCAGTCAAATCGTCCACCCCATGCTAGCATGGAAGGCGGACGTTAAACGATGATGATGATGATATATGTATATATATACACACACACCCGTTCAAATTTATATATCATATTTATTTTATTATTTATTTCTATTAACAGGATGTCAGGCCAAATGAACCAAAGGAACAATGCCGGAGGTCTGAATTCGATAGTTTAATTCCCATGATTGACATGCAATCGGAATGTCATGGAAGCAAGTTGATGAAAGGATATCAGAAGTTACGAGATGATGAGCATTTATTTGACTATACAATATATGTTGAAAATGAGAGCATATCTGTTCATAAAACTTTGTTGGCTGCAAGCAGTGACTATTTTCATGCCATGTTGACAGGAAGTATGAAGGAAAGCCGTGAGGACTCTGTAACATTGCGTGGTCTTACAGCTATAGGAGTTCAAGCCATCATCAACTTTGCTTACACTGGCTTGTTAGAAATAACAAGCGATAATATAGATGACATTCTCTTAGCTGCTAGCCATCTTCAGGTAAAGCTTATTTTAAAAAAATTTATTTTCTTTCAGTCATTTATTGTTTTTATCATCATTGAGAGCAACAGGTAGTTAAATTGCTAGTACTTCAGACTTCTAATTGAAAGGATTACAATTCATCGACTGTTCTCACTGCTGAGTAAGATCCATGGCAAAAATAATTTAGTTTAAAAGGATCTAGGGACCTATTTTAATTTAGATAAGTATCATGAATTGAGTAAAACTCACTATTGTAAAAAGCAAGGGCATTGTGTAATTGATGATTGTTTCACTAATCTTGCAATGCTAAGTAAATTCTTACTATCTATAAAGCTTGAAAAGATGGGCTCCATTACATTGATTTGCCCTTGGTATGGACACTACATAAAACAATGTCTTAAAGGTGTTATGAGACTCAGCATGTGTGTGTGTGTGTGTGTGTATGTACATGTAGCATGGTAGAGAGGTAAAATCTCAGCAAGCTATCAACTAATTTTGATTCCTACTTGTAACCATTTCACTTCATGTCACAACTACCCTTAGGGAAGGCATATATCTGATACATGTATATGTCGGAATTCCTACATATATATCATATGACTGAATCTAAGAATCTAAGGAGACTTGTGGTGGTCTGCATAGGCAATACTTGTATTATTTGGAAAAAGCAACAGAAAGAGTAGTGTAAATACCACGGGGAGTGGATTATCTAGTGTTTTAGAGTCCTTCAGAGTAAAGATGAAAGGAAATAAAAGAAAGACAGCAGTTCTAGCTCTTCAAAGATTATAAGTAAGATTGCCAGGGTCTGTCTGTCAAGATAACCAAAAGGGATTTTCTTCTTATAACCATTACAGATTTTATTAAAAGATTCTATAATTTCAGTAGAGGCTGCATATCTTTTTACTATTTAATTAGTGATTCAAAAAGAGAAAGCTGTTCCCATGAACTTTGCAGGTCAGATTACTGAAACTGATGTAGACGATGTTGTCTGAACTTCTTGGGAGCAAAGTTGCTGGAAAAAAAAAATGTTGTAAAAATATTCCAGGGATAATAGTTCAGAGAAGAAAGGCTTGGAAAATTAGATTTAGTGCTGTATTCAAGGAGTGGGATCTAAGACACAGTAAGAAGTGCTTTATGTGGACTTTTGTGGAATGGGTACACAGCATACAAGTTCAGAAAAGCAGACATTATTATTGGCATAGTAGGAAAGGCTGAAGAAAGCAACATATCAGTTATTGACACCACAATTATGTAACAAAATTTTTATTTATTATTTTTTTTCTGTTTTTGCTCAGTAAGTGTTATTTCCTATTTGCTTCCATCTAGAAATAAAAGGAAATGACTACTATTCCCTTCAAACTTTGCTTTTGTGACCTGGAAATTGATGTTTTGAAACTGACATATTTTCCATTACATTTCAGACAGATTTAGCACTGAATTGCTGAAGCAGAAATATCATTATAACAAATATTCTGCTCAACACCACAGACTTGCTTGTCAGTTGTTTGACCATAACCACTTGAGCATGTCCCTTAGTGGCTGACAATATGTACATTTCTGATCACGAACAGGAGTAGCAGAGGAGCATCATAGCCATGTGTTGAGAGGGGTTCTTTGGGGTTTTAATGAATGTCACAAAAGAAACTTTGAAGGAAACATTAGCCATTTTTCATATTTAATAGGGGTAAGCAAATAGGAAATAACAGTTGCCACCCAAGGACAAAAATTATGTTACACAGTGTTGTGAATCACTTTCTTTTGGATGTAGTCTAGGATGTTTGCAGCATTGTCCCAGATATGTGAGCAACACTTCGCTGTCTTACTCAAACAACTGATCAGAGATGGAGTAGTTTTGGGCTCCAAAGAGAAAGCTTATTTTTGTGATGCAATTTTGACTGCATATAATCTTTGAAAGCAATAAATCAGCTTTTTATATGATCACCTCATTTATTGCACACACACACACACATGCACTACAATCATCACCTCTAGGTGGTATTTTAACTTTGGAAAAAGTGTGTCCTGTAAGTTGTAGTCAACAGAAGAAGACAAAGATGTATTTTCAGCTTACTGATCAAACAAAGCAAACTATAATACAATGTCTATTTACCTGTATGCCAATATTAAAATGTAAAACATTATAATATAGTTTGATGATGAGTACTATACTCCTTTAGATGGTAGAGACACCAATGGAAACTCCATATTCATGTAGTGTATGTAGGGTCAATAGTTTGCCAGGGCTCATCCCATCACGATCTGTGGCCAAGAAAGGAGCAGAAATTCAGCATTAAGGAAACAAAACGAATGGTTTTTACAGCACTGCCATTACTTACAAGAACTTGTTCCTAGCATATTATGAAACTGTTCTGAGTCATTATAGATTTAAGTGTTTCAACCTTACAGTGCAGTTCCAGTAACAGGTGTGATTTGCTGGCCTCTTTTGCAATGTCTTGAAATCCTAGCTAGGGAACATTAATTCTATGAGCTCTACAATTTAACCCTTGTTAACCTGTTTAGTAGAAATATCTATTTTTGATTTCATCATTACAGTTGGTGCATAGTAGCATTGTTGCTTAAGGTTTCCAATGGTTCAGCCACTTGTTCAGTGTATTTTGGAAAGAAGTGACAAAGGAGTATCTTAACTAGATTAAGAGTAAATATTTCAAGAAATCGTGTTAGTAAAGCAAGTTAAATTTTCACACTAGTGTTTACATCCTTTGCCAAGATATTGGAGAAAGATACATATGTACTCCAAACAGGTTTCTGCACAGTTTCTGTTTACAAAATTCTACTCGTAAAGTATAAGTAGTGTGGTTGTAGACACTTGTTCTAAGTGCTGTGTTGTGGAATTGAACCCAGAACTACATGGTTGTGAAGTGAACTTCTTACCCATAGTGAATACCTGCATCCATAACAACTCATTTGGGTGGAATCCTCAGTGTTACAGATATTTAGACAAGTTGATAAGGATAACTTTCTCCTTCCTCCTTCTAGTGCTGGAAGCTCTGAAAAGAGTCAAAGGCAGGTCCTTCCTACGCTGACTAAAATTTTAAAACAAAAGGTGCTGTGTTCTTATAACATAACTCATGCAAGTAAATGCTTACTGACAAAATGATCAAGCAGGCTTTCATAAAGCTAGATCTAGCAGAGACTTCCTCTCCTATATCACTTACTAGTGATCCCTCACCATTGTCTTACCTCAGGAAAACAATGTTGTAATTAACATTAATAAAACTTTCAGCAACATTAATAAAGCCTTCAGCCATGTCTAACAAGAATCTTCTAGATAAGGTACCTGTCTGTAGTCTTCATCTGTCTCATTCCTTGGACTGGAATTTCCCTGTCAGACTGCATCATAGCCACATCATCAACATAGCTCTTTCTCTAACCATATTCTATCAACACTGATACAGCCCAAGTCTACCTAATGTCTCCAATTCTTTGTTGGGTCTCACAGAGACAATGACAGTGAGATCACAGCTGTAGCCTACACCAGTGTCGCATAACCAGTCCATTTAAAAAGTACTGTTGAATCGTCGGGCGACATGCCATGCTTGAGGAGACCTATTGAGTCAAGTAAATCAAAATCAAATCAAATCACAATCAAATTTATGCGTGGGTTGCTGCCAGAGTCACCTGAGAGGCTCCCTGTGCTGGTGGCATGTAAAAAGCACCATCCGAATGTGGTTCATGCCAGCCCCCCTGCCCCGACTGGCTCCTGTGCCAGTGGCATGTAAAAAGCACAATCTGAACGTGGCCGATGCTAGTGCCGCCTGACTGGCTCCCATGCTGGTGGCACGTAAAAAGCACCCACTACACTCTTGGAGTGCTTGGCATTAGGAAGGAAACCCAGCTGTAGAAGCATTGCCAGATTAGATTGGAACCTGGTGCGGCCTCCTGGCTTGCCAGTCCCCAGTCAAACCGTCCAACCCATGCCAGCATGGAAAACGGACGTTAAACGATGATGATGATGATGTTGATGATTAATGGCCATCTTACTGTCACATTTTTAATACACACATTCACCATCCACAGAGTTCAAACATAAAACTGAATCCATGAACAGAGATGGTTCTGAGCATCCTTCAGTGGGGACAGTACAACTATGTTGCTTTGGACAGTACAAAAGCTAAGTCCTTATAGTCTTGTATCTCACCCTCACTAGTTATAACAAAAAAAAAAAAAAAAAAAAAAAAGAACCTCTGAGCAGGCACAGCTGTGTGGTAAGAAGTTTGCTTTCCAGCCACTTGGTTCTAATTTCAGACCTACAGCACAGCACCTTGGGCAAGTGTCTTCTATAGTCCCAGGCGAACTGAAACCTTGATAGGCAGAAACATCAGGTAATAGTTGTAAATGAGTGTCAGTTTCCAATCTTCCATGGAAATAGGTTATAGGGAAATATTACCTTACTTGGAAATGGGTGAGGGTTGGCAACAGGAAGAACATCTAGCCTTAAAAAATCTGCCTCAACAAATTCCGTTTGACCCATGTGAGCATGGAAAAGTGGACATTAAAATGATGCTGATGACAAAGATGAAAGATGCTACAAATGCAAGACCTTTGTGTCTCTGATAATCTTTTATATGGTCCCAAAATATGAAACACTGACGAAGTGCATCACAAAAACTCCTTAAAGATAGGAAATGCCTGAACCACCCTTAAATATTACTATCACAATAAGGATGGGAATGCTGTTACATTCCTCATCAATTGTGTCTGTGATTGTGTGTTGAACAAGTTCACTTCACAAC
This sequence comes from Octopus bimaculoides, assembly GCF_001194135.2. Classification (NCBI taxonomy): domain Eukaryota; kingdom Metazoa; phylum Mollusca; class Cephalopoda; order Octopoda; family Octopodidae; genus Octopus; species Octopus bimaculoides. The sequence goes on from NC_068981.1 coordinate 132,103,828, forward strand.
CACAGGCTTCTGGACTTGATCCCAATGCACTGCACCTTCAACAATTGCCTTCTACAATAACTTCAGGTTGATCAATAGGTTGGGTATAGAATTTAGTAGAGAGGATCAGTTTCGAAGCATGCTTTATATCTCTCTCTCCTCCTTTCTCATACATGTGTGTGTGTGTGTGTGATATAATGTCTGTTATCCATGCTGGCATGAGTTGGACAGTTTGACAGGATCCAGTGTCAGAGGGCTGGGTCTGTGATTTCTACAGTTAGATCCCTTTCCTAACACCAGCTACTTTATAGAGTGTACTGAGTGCTTTTATGTAGCACCAGCACTAGTGAGGTTATGTTGCAGTTTACAAGACTGAAGGACCTAGAGGGTCTTTTATAACTGAAAAGAAAATAAGAGAGAGATGATTTTAAGTTAGGTTATGAAAGGAGGTAAATATGATGAGAACAATAGATTTATAGTTGTAAGTGGGTAGTAGTGGAGAGTGTAACAGAGTAGACCAGTGGTTCTCAACCGATTTTTGGCCATGCCCCATCGAATCATTTCTAAAATCGTGATGCCCCCATGTGATATCTAATTTTTGTTATTCAAAATTTGGTTAATGTTTACAATATTACTCGGAGACAAAATAAAAAAAAAATAGTGCAACGGATATAAAAAAAAAAAAACGTGTAGGAAACGAAAGCAATGACTTCCGAAAATTCACGAGATCCGAGTTTTTCCCTCACAACTTTTAGGAAAGTGTTTTTTTTTTAATGAAATTTTATATAAATACCTTTCAACCAGCATAAATTACGATTATAAAGAAATTTGTGGGAAAATTTTTTCTGAGGCATGGGGAGAGGACTTTGGAAAATTTACAAGATCCGAGTTTTTCGCCCATAACTTGGTGACAGTTTATCGTGGATAGCGGGGATATATCCAAATTTTAAATATTCCTCTGTATATTGACAAACTTTTTTTTCACTTGCACTACTCATTTTATGTATTTTTGAATTGGCATAACTACAGATTTCTGCACCCCCGACTTTGGGTGATTATAACTTTCAGAAAAATGGATATTTTTTTAATGAAATTGCTTATGAATATGTATTATATCATGTCGATTCCGAATATACAAAACCTTTTTTGGAGAAAGTGTTTTAGGAGGGGTTGCAGTGGGAAATTTCGGAAAATTCACTGGAGTCCACTTCAATTCGTTTTAACTTTCAAGAAAATGGATATTTTTTTATGAAATTCTCTACAAATATACGCGTGCACACGCAAACACAAACACTCATACGCATTTGTAATTACCTCCATGTTTTCACATACCACTAAATCGAAGGAAATAATCTATTCCCTCCTTAGTGACATCAGATCTTATGAATATGATGAAAACAACCTATTGTCTCTAAAGTGTCCAAAATTTGCAGAAGGGATGTGAGGAAATTTTTTTTTAATAACTCATTCTTGAATTGCCCCCTTTCTCTATTGGTATACTAAACATTGTGTACAAAAGGTATAAAGTCAACATTACCCTATGCATACCTCACCAAAATATTACCATGCCCCAGCAGTGGTGCATGCGCCCCACTTTGGGAATCATGGGAGTAGACGTTGGGGGATGGGGTATGAACAGGGAACAAATTTATGTTAGTGAGAAAGAGATTGACAGTTGTAATGGTAATGTGGTGGATTGTGTAGGATGGTCCAGGGATATTCCACATTATAAGGGCAAGTATGAGTGGAGGGTGTAAGAGGAAGGGAACATGAAAGAGCAAAAAAAAACGTAAATGAAAGTTGTAAGGATCAAAGAAACATTAAAGGAAAGAGATGTGAGGAAGTCATGGGAGGTAGGCCAGAGAGGGAGAAGTGAGAGGGTGTTGAAGTTGGCAAAGAAACGGTGAGGAAATGGCTGAAAGAAAAGAGATAGGCAGTGAATAAGTGAGAATCATTAGTGGTGAGATGAGAGAAATAAATAGCACCATGACTGAAATGTGTGGGGAGATGGATAGAGGGGAGAGGAAGAGTATGATAGAGTGATGAGGACGAACCAATAATCTTTCACACATATACAAGGCCTAGTGAAAGGTAGGGAATGGATCTCTCTCTCTTTCTATCAAAACAAAAATGGATTAGTAATCCAGGTGGAATACTTTATAAGCTCTCTGTGGATTGTTCTTTGTGTTCAGTCGATTGACCACAGATTGATCAATTAATATGACTGAACTATAGAACTAAATCCCAATACTTGTCTGAAACATTTATAAGTCTTCACTAAATGTATAAAATCCATTATCTGTATGTATTTTCTATATCATTGTCTTAACCTCCACTTTTCCATACTTGCAAGGGTCAGGCAGAATTCATTAAGGCAAATTTCCCCACCAGTCAGAAGCCTTTCCTGTCACCAACCCTCACCTGTTTCCAAGTAAGGCAATATTTCCCCATGGATGGACACGTTTTCATGGAAGATTGGAAAGGAGGGACACTACTTCTGTGACAGTGACAGGGACATTTGTTTACAACTCTTGCAGGATGTCAAGAAAAACACACCCTTACACACACACATGCACACACAAAATGGTCTTCTTTCAGTTTCAGCTTACCAAATCCATTCACTAGACTGGTCAGCCTAGGGCTATACTAGAAGACAGTTGTCCAAGATGTCACACAGTGGAAATGAACCCAAAACCACGTGGTTGGGATGTGAATTTAACTACACAGCTATGCCTGTGCCTATATATATA
>NC_068981.1:132106789-132117009 GCF_001194135.2 Octopus bimaculoides
ATATATATATATATATATATAGATGTAAGTGTGTGTATACATATAATGTATATACATATAAAATCATTGCTGTGTGGTTAAGAAGTTCACTTTCCAACAATGTGGTGTCAGGTTCAGTCCTACTACATGACAGCAATATTTATTTTCTACTACAGTACAGGGCCAACCAAAGCCTTGTGAGTGGATTTTGTATATAGAAGCAGAAAGAAGCCTGTCATTTATTTATATGTCATCATCTTTATCACCATCATGTGATGGTTGTTAACAAACATCACCATCATATAAGCAATGTCATTCATTTGCAATCTTCTGTTAAACATGTCTGCCCATTATGCTGTTCATGTTTGAAGGACGAAAAGAAAAATATCTCCTTAGCTTCAAAACAAGTGACGTGTTTGCAAGCAGGAAGGACATCTGGCAACAGAAAATCTGTCTCAACGAATTTCATCTGTCCCCTGCAAGCATGAAAAAAAAAAAAAGGATGTTAAAATAACGATCCACATACAAACACGCGCACACACACACACACACACACACACACACATATTCTCTCTCTCAGTACTTATATATATATATATATATATATATATATATTCATACCTTCACACCTACATACACACATGCATACGTTAAGATCACCAGCATTCTCTCACGCACACGCACCTTCGTTTTGGGATCACTACTTTTTTGTTATCTCCCCTTCTTCTTAACTTTCCTGTGTTATCCTTCTGTCTTGTATTCGCCATGATAGATCGCTGACCACTACACATATGTTTTTTTTTCTCTCCTTGTTTCTTTTTGTGTTCCTTTCTGTTGAAGAGCGTAGGCTCGAAACGTTAAAGACTTTCTCTATTCCCGAGCGTTATACTAATACATCCATTTGTTGTTTACACCACCTGTCTTCATCTGTTGTTTTTTCATGAATTCTCCCATACATATATATATATATATATATATATATATGTACATACATATACATATACATATACATATACATATACATATTGGTTGCCAGTATGCAAGATGGAAGAACAGCAATTGAAGTTTAAGAAAATATTTATTTACCATTACTTTGTATAATGTCTTGCCTTGACAGACAAGTGTGTGTATCATATAAAAACAATAGAGTTATCTTTTCTTGTATGCTGTTGCTGGTTATGTTTGGTCAACTGCTAGTGGCCCAGCTAGGAATTAGAGGAAGATAGAGTGAATGTTAAATGTAGGGAGTTGATAAAATGATACCTTCATGGTGCCTGACACTTAAACAGCAGTGGTGTTGTGATAAGACTCTGTATCATAGCTGACATTTTCACTGGTAAGCCTTCTCTCAGTTGAATTGTCTCACTAACTGGATTTTGCCTGTGGTCGCCTCTCTGTTATCTTTTTGCCAACCAGGTTCTCATTAACTAACTTTGGCTTACAGAGTTCTAGTTTTTATAACTAGCCAGAAGGATAGACATATTGTTGAAAACAATAGATTTCATTGGAGGTCTGTTATCTCCATTCCAGCCCCTGGTGGCCTAGAAGGAGTTAGAAGGGTCAAGTGGCAAAGTCATTATTCTGTTTAGCGATGGCAGCTGGCAAATGTAACTGCTGTCACTCACAGAAAAAGTATTATATATAAACACTAATACATCTAAATGTATATACACAATATACAGGTAAGATATGGCTGTATAGTTAGAAGCTTGCTCCCAACTACATGGCACCTTGGGCATGTGTTTTCTACTTTGGCTAGACTGAAAGAAGCCCAGTCTGCGTGTGTGTGTGTGTGTGTCTATATATATGCATAAATATATACATATATATATGTATATACATGTGTGTGCGTTTGTGTCTCCTTGTCTTGACAGCACATAATTGTCATAAATGAATGTCATTAATTTTCAATATCCATCAAAACATGTTTGGCCATCCAAAAATATTACCTTGTTTGGTAACAGGTGAGGAGTGGCAACAAGAAGGGCGTCTGGCCATAGAAAATCTAACTCGACAAATTCTGTCTCATGCAAGAAAAAGTGATGGTGATAACAATGCTGTGTAACAAAGTTTTAATTTTTTTTTTTTGTCTTTGGTCAGTATGTGTTATTTTCTATATATTTCTGTCGTGAAATCAAAAGAAATGACTTATTCCCTTCAAATTTTGCTTTTGTGACCTGGACGTCAATGTTTTGAAACTGACACATTTTCCATTACATTTCAGACAGATTCAGAGCTGAGTTCCTGAAACAGAAATATTGTTATAGCAAATATTCTGCTCATACCACAGATTTGTCAGTTGCTTGATCTTAACCACTTGAGCATGTCACTCATGTGTCAAGAGGAATTCTTTGGAGTTTGAATAAATGTAACAAAAGCAAGCAAAATATGAAGGCAATATTAGCCATTTTTCATACTTTCTAGGATCTAAGCAAATAGGAAATAACAGTTGCTACCTAAGGACAAAAATTGTGTTACACAGTGTGATGTGTAAATTGGCTAGATTGGCTCTCCCATGATACAACTGTAAAAAATATGTTTAGAGAGAGAGAGAAAAAACACCCTGTCTATTTTGGTTTATATTGAAGTGTAATTTTAGTATGTTAGTTTAATTTCCCTGCACAGAGTTGACCCCTAGCATGACCAATGCTCTGTAACAAACACGTGTATTTCTAATATCAGAATTAGTGAAAATAACATTGCAGAGGAGGAAATTTATAGAAACAAATGGCATGGTTGACATTATGCTGTAAATCTCTCATTTTCAGGTCCCATAGAAAAATTAGGTAGATCTAATCCAGCAGCCAAAATGATCTTTGATCATTTTGGCTACTGTCCTCTCATATCTCACTTCATTCTAAACAAAAACTTAGGTATATATCTGAATTGTTTAATTTCTAAAATAACTACAGACAAATATATTATCCTGCACAGTTACTTAGTGATTCTTTCATCAATGCCTGAGCAAATACAGTAGGTTTTATGCTCAGTAGCTTAGGATTGATCAAAATACACCTGGAGTTATCTCTGATACTCTTTGCATTAAATATGTTAACATTAACAAACCTATCTATGTATGAATTGTTTTCAACAACACTAAATGGCTAACTTATCTGAATTTACAGCACATAAAAAGCATCCATTACACTCTTGGAGTGGTTGGTGTTAGGAAGGGCATCAAGCCGTAGAAACCATGCCAAATCAGACTGGAACCTGGTGCAGCTTTCTGGCTTACCAGTTCCAGTCAAAGCGTCTAACCCATGCCAGCATGGAAAGTGAATGTTAAATGATGGCGAAGGTTCTCAAGTAAACTGAATTATTTTTTCTATGCAAACATTCATTTATTATGAAAACATTTATAGAAAAGATTAAATGCCTGAGATAAAATTGTTATCAATACAATTAGATTCTTTCAGGTTGTTAACCTCACTGACATCAGGTACCTTACTCCTTGATTTGTAAGTAGTACCACACAGGACTTAAAATAGGCACAACTTGTTTTAAATTAATACTCATACTCTTACCCTTTTTTATGATTTGAGTACATCATGTTCCTATGTATATATCCAGAAATAAGACAATGATGATGATGATAGAGAATACTGATCAAAATGTTTGTAAATATTAAAACAGGTTTCATTTTTGTTAGATAGGTTATCTAAAAAAAAAAAAATTAATAATCATATGAAAACGGAAAGTTGATGAAATTGAAGCATTGGCAATGTCTCACAAATCTACTTGTAGAAGATGATCCTAAAAGAGTTTGTAGCCAGAATGTAAAGGGATGAAATGAAATACAAGACATTTAACCTGACCCCATCATTTCTGCTACTCTACTGCCTAAACAGTTGAAAATTTGTAAAAGTATATATTGTTGGAGCAACTTTAATCTTTGAACAATGCAAATAATTTTTTCCCAAACACTACTTCTCATATTTAAGGCAAGCTGAGTTTCCTTTATGCTTTGCTTGGTCCATGGCACACTAACTACAGTAAGTGTACCATGGACCAATGTTTTTTTTACTCTATTAGCCGTGATTTGCAGGATACAAGAAAAATAGTGTCAAAGGAATGAACTGGTGTTATTTGACATTTAGTTTTCATAAATTCACTTAGTATCCTGTTAGTCTGTATCCTACTCACTTTAATCCTTTCAACTTCATTCCTCTCTCTCATATCAAGTTGTCTTTTGTAAAACCACTGACCTGTAACAATTCAAAATGCACTATAATCTTTAAATCCTTTTTCTATCAAGTTCTGTAAAAAATGTGCAAATGGTATCATTATCACCATTTTACATACTCCTATGCTATGCAGACATGAGTTGGATGGTTTGACATGACTCAATGTATCAGCTAACTGTGTTGTACTCCAATGTCATTTGCATGTATATATTAGAGAAAGGGGCAGTGCTATGATTTTCGTGGGCCCTCCTAGACTAGTGAGTTTATGTCCAATTTGAACATCTTCAACATTCACAGGAAAAATTTGGGCAGGTGAGGATTCCAGATAATTGTAGTTTTGGAGGATGGAAAGATCAGCCATAATAGTTAATGTAGGGCTGTATGGATAACAGGAGAGGATATATATATATATATATATATATATATATAGGCTGAATGGAGGTGACATGAAACTATGTAGCACAAAGAAGCAGAGGTCATTGTAGTAGTAATAGGCAGTCAAAAGACAGTATATCTGTAGGCAAAAGGTTGTAATAAGTTTAATGTATGATTGTGTTAAGCCTTTCTATGAATATCTTTTTTCAGTTTTTATGACTGACAAAATAGCTTCCACTCTTACAATCACAGATGAATATTAAAACTTCATTGTAAATAATTATGCAGCAAGAAAAATACAGCATTAACTCATAGATTAATATTTTAAACATTTCAGAAACTACAAGAGATAATAGCTTGATGCAGCTCACTGATTCCCTGTCAAACTATCCAACCCATGCCAGCATGCAAAACAGAAATTCAGTGATGATGATACATACATTCATATATACTTACACATGCACATATATACATGCGTATACCTGTATGCTTGAATATGCAGATACAGCCCTATATGTGTAAAAGTTAGTAAGTGCTATAAGTTCTTGATCCTCTCGTCAAATGAACACTTTGTAATGAGCTAAAGCAGGGGTTTTCAAACTTTTTGACTTGCGGACCCCTTTATATTTCAGGCTTTACCTTAGGGACCCCCTTATAAATGCTTATGAAATTTATACATAAATATTTGCTTAAAATAACATATATTTTTACATTTGTTTATTTAACAGTATTTAACAAATAGGTTTATTATCAATTAAAAGATTTCGATTAAAAACCATATATAAAATCAAATTGCCCATAAAAAGTATTTGCTGTTCATGGACCCCCTGTCTTGTCCTTGCAGACCCCCTGTGGTCCATGGATCACAGTTTGAAAACCACTGAGCTAAAGAGAGAGATAGACAGCTTATCATAGGGAATATTTAGGATTATAAGGGTGTGATGTCATACAACTTTCAATCAATAAATTATATCAATGCTACTACTAAAAAACAAAAGAAAATAAGTTGAAAATAAAAGTTACAAGCATCATAAATATTTGTAAAAACAAAATGCATCTTTAAACACTTGTTAAAAAAACAATTGTACTTCAAAATATTCCAGTGCAGGCACTGAACAGTTCTTGTTTCAAAATAGTTCATAATGTTCTACACTTGTTTCCCATTTATGTTATAATTTTATGTGATTATCTTATGCTTATGTTCACCATTTCATGTTATAATTTATATGTGATACACCAACAGGTGTATTAATGTATTTATACAATTTTGAGTACTTACATATAGTTGCTTTTACATGTACTGAATTTTTATTATAAGGAGGATAATTTAGAATTCCCAAGATCTTTTGTTATTATAGTTTTGTTTTCTTCTTACAGGTTATTGATTCTGTTGAATTGTGCACTGAATACCTTGTCAAGTCAATTAATTTGGATAGCTGTGTTGATGTCCTCATCCTTGCTGATCTTTATTCACTTGTAAATGCTCAAGAAAAATCTCGTGACTTCATCCGTGAAAACTTTGAACGCATTGTTACTTCAGAAAAATATTACCAATTGACACATACTCAACTAGCATTTTTACTTGCTGGAGACAACTTAAGGGTCACTTCAGAATACCAATTGGTCATGTTTGTACTTGAATGGGTCAAATGGGATGATCAGGTGCGCAAACAGTATTTACCACAACTGCTTGAAAATATACGCTTGCCTCTTTTACGTGTAGATGAACTTGATAAATTAGCTCGTTTGCATATCATGAGGAATAATCCAGGATGTAATCGGCTTTTCCGTGAAGCTCAAGAATATAATCGTAACATTTTTAAACAGCCTATGTATCAGACTAAACGCACTCAGGTTCGGTCAGAGAAAGTTAGTCTTGTTCTTTGCCATGGCGAATCTCCTAAAAGTTATACTTTTAAGACAGAGAAGTTCACAACTTTGCGAAATCCTTTAATTCCTATGTATAACCCCGGTGTCATTGTTGTTGATAATTTTATGTATGTCTGTGGCGGCACTTGCAACAACGATCATAATTTTAATGCTTCACCCCGTTGCTTCCGCTTTGACCCTCGATTTGACACCTGGACTGAATTCACTTCATTATTAGAGGCTCGAAAGGATTTTGTAATGGTTACTGTAAATAAAACGTTGTATGCCATTGGTGGAAAAGATAAGAACAATATCTCTTCTACTATGGAGAGCTATACAGTAGAATCAAACCAGTGGAGTTGGAGAGCTCCAATCAACATTGCTGTTTATGGACATGCTGGAGACGTTTGTAAAGGAAAGATCTATGTATGTGGAGGACAAACCACAACAGGCTGTGTTAACAACTTTCTCCGCTATGATCCCTCTACTAATACGTGGGAAGATCGTTCACGCATGTTGAGACCTCGTTGCAACCATATTTTGGCATGTGTTAAAGAGAAGTTTTATGCAATTGGAGGTAATGTAGAGGATAGTCATGGATTGGCCAGTCCAATTGATCTTATTGAATCTTATAACCCTAACACTGACCAGTGGACTACAATGGAAGTTACTGTTAGTATTCGAAAAGCAGGTGCTTTTGTACGTGATGATAAAATCTATATTACAGGTGGACTGAAAGAGCAGAGGCTTTTAGAAATCATTCAAGAGTATGATCCTGTAAAGAACACGTTAAAAACTTCCCACACCTTTCCATTTGTCATTCTTGGCAGGGCATGTTGTTTGCTCACGTTAAACAGATGTGAGCCTTTCCGATAATGCTGCATTCCCAATAAGACTCCTTAGTATCTCGATATATATTCTTTCATAGTTTGCAAGGAAGAGAGCAACATTTGATTGTGTGATTGAATTGTATTTAAGTGCTGTGGAAGGGGTTTAAGTGAAGGAAGAAAAAAATCATCGGTGATTGGATAAAGGTTTTTAAGTTTTCATTATTAGTTTATAAATGAGGATCAGAAATGTGTTGTGTGTACATATGTGTGTTTGTTGTTTGTCTGTCTATGTGTTGATCCATGGCAGAATGAAATATCGTTATGATTCATTTGCAGTATGATGGCCTTTGGTACCACCAGAAATTATGACTGTGCAAACTATTTAGCCAAAGATGTAAAGATAAGAAAACAGAAAATTGAAAATTATTTCTATACTAAGCAGCTTATTTTAATTTTTATCCTTTAATACCAAGACAATATAATTTTTAAATTCTACCGCGTGGACATAGCTTTAGGTTGGATTGGTGTAAAATCATCAGCAATGAACTTTTCACAACTTTACTGTATTAAATTTTAACCCCTCATTTACAAAAGAAATTAACTGCCATTATTATGTTAGTGAAAAGTCTTATTCTTTGTAGTATGATATGACAGTATCATTTGTTATTTGTGTGGCTTTAATTAGGTATATATCATATCTCAGAGTTTTGATGACCCTATTAACTTGTGCATGCTTTGCTTCCTTTTGCCATGTTTGGATGTTCACAATCTGTAGCAATGTCTTTTGTGTTTTAAAAGTCAGTAAGGATAAGTATTTATCCTGTGATCTGGTGCAATAAATAGTCACTTGCTGACCATAAATAATAATAGGTAACCATTAATGGGTTATCAGTCTTAAAGAGAATGGAAAAATGGAGGTTGTGACATCCTTACCTTTAGTATTAAAAGGCACTGATGGCATGAGTGAAGTGAAATAGCTACATTTGGTCTCAAAACCAGGTCACAATCAGTTTACAACAGAAATACATCCTGTATATTACTCATCTACAATTTAATTATAAGTTTCTGTATCAATACAAGGCACAAGATTTACAGGAGCAGGAAACAAGAGTGTGCAAAAGAGTATTGCAGGCATTAGGATAGTGAAAGGCTGCAACTGCAACCAAGAATTAAAACTGGGCTGTCATTGATTTGGCTCACCACTACTCTGTGACTATACAACATTCATGTTTTTCCTAAGAGCATTAGTAACACAAATGAAGAGAAATCAAGATCCCCACCCCAATTATTGTCATCTTTATATCCTATGACAACTTTCTAAATAACTATTTATGCTTTGTTCCTCTTACTATCAAACCGTTATCTAATTCAGCTAATTGCAATTAAAGATATCTATTAATGGGTGATAAGTTTAGTGACTTTAGATAGGACAAGAATGAGCATTGTTATTATTTCCCCCCCAAAAGCATTATTAACATGAGTGAAATGGTTTTACATAGAACTAAAATTGGACCCAATTAGCTGATACTTTACCAGCACCCTATAATACTTGCTGTTCCTTATTAAAATTTGAAAAATAAAGAAAGCTAAGATGCTAGCAACAAAGAAGGAGCATGATGCAAGTTAATTTCATTAGACTATTAAATTCAGCTACTTCTACAGCTTTGCAGGGTCCTTATTATTTTCAGGCAAACTACTGCAAGCTGCAGCAGATACAAATTAAAATGAATAGTTTTAGGTATTTGTTGAAGATTTTCACTTTTCAACTTTTTACTCCTATATATAATGCATCTAACTTCAGCAGTTTAATGGGTTATTTGTAAATTTTATCATAAATATTATTCCAAACGATCATACCAAGCTGCACAAGGATTTTCCAACAAGCTAAATGTTATGCAAGCCCGTACCAATGTGTAAAGTCTTAAGTCAAAGAACATAACAGACTGTGCCTCCTCCTAGGAAATTAATATATCTATATTTCATGTGAGGGAAAATAAAAAACATTAATCAAGTAATACATTGTATACAAAAATTAGATCTATTTTGAATTTAATAAATGCTATCATCATCATCACATCATCATTATTATTTTAATGAAAATAATTTTTTCTTCTTTAACTCTTAGAAAGATCACTTGTGAAAAATCATTTAAAATCGTTCCCTTTTATGTGGTTTGTTTGTCACATTCAAGGAGGAAACGTTTCATATGACTGATTGACATTTCTCACAAATTTTCTGTTGTTTCATTTTAACCTCCCTTCCCTTGCTCTTATGAAACTAAAGATTTTTATCTTTTCATTAGAATCTATTTTAGCATTTACAAATTAAGTTTATACTGGAAGATGCAACATATTCCTTTCTCTGTAACTTTTGAATTGCTTCACTATTTTTTACTTATTTCTTCCACCTCCATATTGGCAGCTAAACCCTGCATTATTAAGCCAATTAACAACGAAATCTTTTAACTGTGGAAGATGTCTTCCAGATTTTTCATAGATATGCCAAACTTGTTTTATCTCTCTTCATATACAGCTGTGCAATGCTGAAATTTCATGGAATCTGTAAATTTAGAAAGAATTAAATATATGTTGTATTTTAACATTTTTCTCTGCCCTAATGGATGTTGGTTAAAAATATTTTAAAGTCCAATGATATGTTGAATGACATATTTAACAAACCTTGTGATCCTGTAACAATATTGTGTTAATACACAAGTCATATATATATATATATATATATATATATATATATATGCATACATACACAAGAAATAAACAAAGTTTTATTTAAATTTTAAAGTAAATACACTTAACCGGTTTCATATTTGTATGACTGTCAAAAGTGTACATTATGAGGAATGTGGAGATGTATCACAAACTATTGTTTCTCAGAAACAATAAAGTTTGCAAAAACTCCACATTCTTCATAATGTACACTTGATAATTATGTAAATATGAAACCAGTTAAGTGCATTTATTTTAAT
>NC_068981.1:132117259-132121192 GCF_001194135.2 Octopus bimaculoides
TGAGTTTACTTTGTTGTTGTAGAATCCTGAATAATCAGTTAAGACATTTACCTAGTAGTGGATGTCTGAATATGGGAGGAGACTTACTAGAAAATTATATGGAAATTCTGCATTTTATTCATTAGTATTAAGACAAAACTAAATATTTTTCTTAGTAACTTGAGATAAAAGCTACTTTAAATGTACTTAAAAATCTAACTTACCACCATCATCATTATTGTTTTAACATCCACTTTTTCATGATACCCTTTCCTTCACTAATACTCACCAGTTTCCAAGTAAAGTTATATTTCCTCTTTGTCCTTCAAACACAAACAACACACTGACTGAACATGCAAACAAATGACATCATATCTGTGACAGTGACATTCGTTTACAATCAATACACAATCTCAAGACAAAGAGATGCCTGTACACACTTTCTTCAATACCATAATTCAGTCAAGGGATCTTGTCTTGTGATTACTTAGTGTCCTCACTAGTGCTGGTATCATGAAAAAAAAAAAGCATCCAGTATACTGTAAAGTGGTTGGCATTAGAAAGGACATCCAGCCATAGAAACCATGCCAAAGATAACACTGGAGCTTAGTGCAATCTTCTGACTCATCAGTTCCTGTCGAACTCATGCCAGTATGGAAAAAAAGGACATAAAATTATGACATATATATACATAGTGTGTTTTTTCTTTCACTTTCCTGCTACCAAATCAACTCACAAAGCTTTGGTCAATTTGGGATTATAGTAGAAAGCACTTGCACAGTAGGACAACCTAGAACCACCATGGTTGAGAAGCAAACTTCTGAACCACAGTTATGCTTGAGCCTTACTGAAATGAAAATAATTTTTTCTTACTTTTTGATTTAATAATTTCACATCCATTGTACAGCAGTAACAGATGGGATGGCTTTTTGTAGGTTTTCTTTGTTCTTGGATCAATTATTATTATAGGTGAAAGATCTTCCTTTTGATAAGATCTCAAGCGTAAAGCAGGCAACTTGGATGCTAGTTATCCAGTTTAAGGAAAATAGAGTCGTGTCCCTTGTTCAATAAGTACAAAGACACTCACTGTAATTTTATCAAAAATTAAATGGCACAACTTCATAGCCATTGTGACTAAGTAAATGTTTGAAATGCCAGTATTAATTTACTTGTTTCTTTCTCTATTACAGCAGTTTTATGTCAATTCTGGCTTATATAGCAAACTTACAACCAATCTAAATGGTTGCATTTGGCATACCAATTCTAATTCTTGCACAAGTCATCGTATTGTCAAGATATTTTATGTTTCTTTATGCTTTAATTTGATATTTGGATTGATTTAAAGTTAATCTTACAACTGAAAGTTAGTCCTAGACTGACAATTAGAAACGATTTACTTTGTACACAAATGAGACTTAGTTGCTATAGTTAGTAAATTTGTGACGCACGTAGAAAACTGAACTGAACCATCGAGTGTTAAGTGTTTTGTCTAAGAAGATATTACAATACTGGTTAACAGTATATGAATTGTCCCCTCAGTTAGATGTCTAATATTCTGTAAACTAGATAATCCATGCCTTTGGCTTACATTTTTGTATAGCTTAAAGGAAGAAGTGCAGTGCTCATGAGCCTTGAAGGACCACTGTAACTAGTGGGAATGAGGGAACCATGAATTGACAGATATGTGTATGGCAGAAATTATGGAATTTTATGCATTAAAGAAGTTGGAATACATTCTTCTCCTTCTAACAGGTACAGAATCTCTTAAATAAAATATTAGTGCATCTTTAGGACTGAGCGGATAATTCTGAACATGTGGCATTAAATTGGAAGAATGAAGTGAAATTCAAAAATTCTATTTGGAATTTACTTGCTTAAAAAGTTCAAAATGATCTTTCTAACATATGCAGAATATTTTAAGTGCAATATCTGAACATGTTTTGTAGTTGGTAATTTTCGAGACAGAATATCATTAGACAAACATTTGAACTTATTTGGAAAGTTTGGCGTTACTTTCAAGATATACACATTTTCTTGGATGGATGAGAAGTGCCAAAATTTGAAATTTGACAGATCCACATACTGGAAATTATGTAATTTTACCCAATTGAAAAGTTGGATTTTTTTTCTTATTCCAAGAAGTACAGAATGTGTTGGAGCAATTGAGTTGCTAATTTTGAAGAAATTTGATATTACATTGGCAGGAATGAAGCAAAATTCTAAAAGGGGAATGGTGATAATTGTGAATTTTCTCCTAGTTGTAAACTATCTATTGTAACAAATGCATAAATCTTTAGAAAAATTTTTGAGCATGGTTGGGTGCAACAAAATTAGTTATAATCAAGATACTGAGCACTTTGTAAGTTCAAGAAAAATAGTAAAAATTTCGAACATCTGATAGGTTTATGTACTATGAAATAGTTGACATCTTTTATTCGAACAGACACTGACTCTTCAAAGTGATACATTACTACATTAAGCAGTACCCACAAATTTCATGCTATTTTAAAAATTGTAAGATGAGAAACCATAAAATAACAAAATTGCAGTTTTTCTAAAACATTTGATTCTTGAGATATGTAAAAGTTCTTATAGGTAGCATTGAAGAATCCAGTCTATAATAGAACATCTTTGAAAGCTATTTTCTTTATCTACTATTTTTCACTTTACATCCAAAGGTAAACCATCTTAACTATGGAATGAAATTAAAACATTATCACTATCAATACTACCACCACTAACACTAGTACAACCACCTTCACTACTCCCATCTTGAATATTCTTGTTATTCTGCTGCTGTATAACTACATTGGTAAAGCTTTGACAAATCTTAATACACTGTATTACATCCTTATTTTTATATCAGATAAAAAAATGCTCATGTCTAAGTTTGAACTTACAGATCCAGTGAACACAGATACTACACTAAACCATGGATTCTGACAACAATATATTAATAATATGGGTGTAAACATGGCTATATACCGATATATTATTTGCTTGATAATTATGTAGTTCTATGTACTGTTTCTAGACATAACACCCTAAGTCCAGTGTCTTGTGTAAGTATCTATCTTTTACTTGTTTCAGTCATTAGAATGCAGCCATGCTGGGGCACCATCTTGAAGGGTTTTAGTTGAATGAATTGTTCCCACTACTTATTTTCCAAGTCTAGTTCTTATTCTATTAGCCTACTTTGCTAAACTGCCAAGTTATGGGGATGTAAACAAACCAACACCAGCTGTCAAGCAGTGATGGGAAGACATCGATATAAAACACACACACACACACACACACAAGAAGATTCTTTGAGTTTTCATCTACCAAATGCACTCAAAGCTTTGCTTGATCTAGAGCTGTAGAAGGCACTGGTCCAAGGTGTCATGCAGTGGGACCGAACTCAGAACCATGTTGTTGGGAAGCATACATATAGCAATTCAATTTGGATATAAACTTTATAGTGTGCTTTACAAATGCTGTCATGCTGTGAGAATGATCATGTCACTGAATATACATATGGAATTTTGTAAGTATCTGTAGAGTTTATGCAAAAAATGTGAATAATTGCCTTTCATCCTTTTGGGGTCGATAAATTAAGTACCAGTTACGCACTGGGGTCAATGTAATCGACTTAATCCCTTTGTCTGTTCTTATTTGTCCCCTCTATGTTTAGCCCCTTGTGGGCAATAAAGAAATAAGAAAGAAACTGAAAGAAGCCTGTTATATGTGTGTTTGTGTGTATATATACAGGTTACTTCACAGTTTTTTCTGTATTTGATTGAGAAACCAGTGGTCTACCGTTGAGTTAAATGTTTTTAAGAGAGAAATTTTGAAAAGCTGCATTACCTCGCTTTCAGTAAATATGTTGCTTATTTTTGGTAGTTTTTTTTACTTATTTAGTCCCTCGATAGCGTGAGGCATTAATATTTAATGCCCTTTATATATAATTATATA
>NC_068981.1:132121278-132127061 GCF_001194135.2 Octopus bimaculoides
TATATATATATATATATATATATATATATATATATATATGTGTGTGTATCCGTGTCTGTACCCCACCACCGCTTGACAACTGGCATTGGTGCGTTTGTGTCCCCAGCATGGCTGTAGTCTAATGATTGAAACAAATAAAAGTTAAAAAACATCATGTCATTATTAGGGCAGTGAGCTGGCAAGAACTTCACCATGCTGGGCAAAATGCTTAGTGGCATTTCATCTGTCTCTATGTTCTTAGTTTAAATTTCACTGAGGCGGACTTTACCTTTCATCATTTCAGAGTCGATGAAATAAATACCAGTTGAGCACTGAGGTTAATGTAGTCAACTTACCCTCTCCTCATGTGCCAAAATTTGAAACCATTATTATCCTTATTCAAGCAACACTGAAGAATTTCATCTCTTCAGGTGGGGAACATGAAAAGGTGTCTGCTAAATCATACTTATATCTCACTTAATATATACTTTCAAAATATATTATTAGCAATTTAATGTCAAAACAAAGAGCAAAAAATAAAAACACCAGAACCATTTTAGTATAAATCACAAATGAAGCATCACCCATCAGGTATTTTAGGAAAAAAATATAAGTAAAAAATACATGGATATCTAGTATAATAAACAAAAAAAAAGTAAACAGATAAAACTATCTTTTAACTCTTGATGTCTGCAAAGTTTCCTTTTAAGACAATTGCTGACCCCCATCTTCCCATATATTTACATTTACATTTCCTTAAAACCCATGTTCTGGACTAGGACCTATGAGCTATGTCCAGCAGTTTGTATCTTTATTGTTGTTTTAAGCCATTGAAAATCTAGTAAAAACATATATATATATACTGACGTCTTTGTCCATTCTCAAACATAGATTACAGTATTAACAAGCTAATGTATGTGTTTATTGGCATATATGGTTGTATATGCTTACGTATAAACATTTGTAAACAACCATATACCCAGACTTGTCATACTTTTATATCAATACTAGCTGACATACCTGGTAATTCCCGGAAAAGCAGGGCTTATACCTTGGTTCCGTTCTCATAATTGTTTCGCTAATCCAATAACAATACAAAGTATGTAACCCTTAAAACGGTTTTTGTACATTTACAGAGAATACTAAACCATCTTATATAGGATCTTGTTTTTAGGAAATCCCAATAAGTTATGAATACCCAAATTGTGAAGTCGGTTATGTAATAACATGGAATTAGTTACCCGATAGTAAGGATTCAAATAAAGTAGCCCTGAAAATGGCTTTAATGCATTCTCAGAGTATATAGAACTTAGGAGGAAATACCAATAAGGTATGTATACCAAAATCGTGAAGCATGTTACCTAATCGGATATGAGATAATAACAATTCAAAGTAAATAACTCTGAAAAGGGCTTTTGTGTGTTCCCAGAGAATATAACCCTCAGGGGCACTAGTGTTGAAATAGATTTATAATGAATGTAAAATCAGACTGACATTTAGTTTTACAGTAGACATACAAATAAATTTGCATATAGATTTTAAAATAAAATAACATGTAGGTTATCAATTCAATTAAAAAATAAATATCTGATGATTTGGTGAATCTTATAAAGTTTTCAGAGCTTCTTGATAAACAATATTTTTGGTCTTTCCTTGTGGGGCATAAATAAACAAAATGATTAAGATTGCTGACTCTTGAGCATCCCACAGAAAGTTGGCCATGGGAGAAAACTGTTTCCGCAAGGTTCAGACCGACCACATCCAAGGACTGCCCCTGGGCCTTGTTAATGCTCATTGCAAAGCTCAGTTTCAATGGGAATTGCAGGCGCTTGTACTGGAAAGATATATCCAAGGGAACAAGTGGAATTCTAGGAATGAATACAGGCTCATCACTTGCTTTAGCAGTCAAAATTGTTGTCTACAAGACTGTTGAAATCATCTTCTTTATTATAAGTTGCGTGCTATTGCAAAGCTTTGGTGGATTGAGGTTTCAAAGCAGCATAACTAGTGCCCCAGTCTTGAGGTGAGAGGCTGGGTGGTGTTAGACTATTCAAGAATTCAATTGCATAATTCACAGCTTCATCAATATTAAGTACAGTGTCAATGGACTTGTATATGTGATGCTCACCTGGCAACTGTTCCAGAAGTTTGATAGTCAAATCATCAACTGCCACATTCTTTGGAGCTAAAATGGCATGGGTTTTCAGCCAGTTGTGGTCTGTAAACTGATTCCTCAGGTTAGGAAACACCTTATTTATTAGTTCTTTTAAATCAAGATAGCATATGTCCAAAAGGCAAGCTTTCCCAGCCATCCTTCTCACCAAGTGCCATTACTGACGTCCAACAGTTACTTTGAAAAGGTTCTGTCTGCATCCTCACCACTGAGCTGCAGTCTCATGTTGGTTGTGAGTCTCAGCTTTTGCACACTGCTCCATAGGTAGGACGACTTTATGCTGGCATTTACCTCATCAGCTCTTGTTCCTTTTGGCACCACAGGAAGGTTTTGTCTAAAGTCTTCTGCAAGCAAGACTGTGGCATCTCCCATGAGCTTGGTGTTGTGTCTCAGATCCTGAAGGGCCAAGTTAAGAGCTTCAAAGGAAACCTTATGGCTCATTATTGCTTCATCTCAGATGATCAACCTGCATTCACCCAGAAGTTTGCCTTTTATAGAACCACGACTGATGTTGCAGTTTGCCTTCTTTTTCTTGAACAGGTCCAAAAGGAGTTTGAAACAGGAATGAGCTGTGCGGCCACCACTTAACAGAGTTGCAGCTATTCAGCTTGACACTACTGCTATGGCAATGTGTTTCACTTGGTGCAGTTTAGCCAGAAGAAGGTTGATGATGTCTTTCCAGTTCCACCTGGAGCATCCAAAAAGAAAAAAAACCTCCTCTTTTATTTTCAATGTTTGAAATAATGGTCTTATAAACACACAGTTGGTCCTCCATCAGTTTGTGTTTGTTATCAGCTATATACACCGTCATTTCCTTGATGTCATAGCTGATTTCTCACAGGTACTCAATTGTGAGATTGTTTGCTGCCTGCTCTGGTTGAGGCACACCAAATGTGGCAATGCCTTGACCTCCCATAACTTGCACTCAGGTGTACAGGTCAAGTAATGCCTCATTGTAAATGGCGTTACTGACCATGTCATCAACATGATAGAAAATAGCTGGCACAGTTGACTTGGTGCTCTGCTGACTGCTGCTTCCTCCAGTGCCTGGTCCCAGTGAGCATCGCCCTCCAGTAGTCCATGTTTGGCGCAGGCTTCTCTGTAGGTCGTGCAGACTTCCCCATTATGTCTTTGAAGGTCTAACAGTGTGCAGTAGTAGATGCAGAAAGAAGCACTCCTGCTGATTAGGGTGTATAGTGTACACCCGCCCGATGGCCCCACTTCTGATGACAGCAAGTTCTTCCCAGCCCTCAGCGCATGCTCCTTGCTTGTGTCTGTTCCATCTATTGTGTGCCCAGGTATAGTACCTCAACATGCAACAGTGTTCAGGCAAACAGATTACATTGCCATAATTTGAAGAAAGCCATCAAAGTGGTTTCTGGTAGATTCAGAACTACGTTTTGAGCATGTCTTCTGTGAAATATACACGCTGACCATTTTCAAGATGTACAGATAGATTCACCACTATTGGATGCCACTTGTGGATTTCGAAGCCCAGGATGTGTCACTTTGCCTCATTAGAGGAAATATACCTGCCCAACTTATATTGCTGAATTTCGTCTGCCTGCCTGCCCTCCAGTTCAAGTAAAAAACCCACCATATCTGAATCCCTATTGATGTATTTACATATGTATTTAATACTTTTTATAGCTGCATGACTCAACATTAACATGGGCCTGCAATGATTTAGACAGCAATGGGTTGTAGGGCATGATCCACCTGTTGTCAATTTCCATCCCTTGACCATTAAATTTGAGCTTGGTAGTGTTTCCACCATTTTCTGGTTTTCAGTGCCTGTAGAGTGGGTAACCATCATATCCTGTATGTGTCTTGTGGATAAATT
Source organism: Octopus bimaculoides (assembly GCF_001194135.2). Classification (NCBI taxonomy): domain Eukaryota; kingdom Metazoa; phylum Mollusca; class Cephalopoda; order Octopoda; family Octopodidae; genus Octopus; species Octopus bimaculoides. The sequence continues at coordinate 132,125,274 of NC_068981.1, forward strand.
CCGTGGGGAACTATTTGATGCACTTCTTGTGCTTCATGCAGGTTGATCTAAGGAAAATGAATGGGCTATTTCCCATGGCTGTTAAAAGAAAATATATGGGTTATATATGTGGACCCCTTCAAGGAGCCCTAGCCATCCAATTATAGAGCCTAATAACAAACTGGATGTAACTTTAACATGTTTGCAAAGTTTCATGAAAATTCATTGACAGGTGTAGACAGCAACTTGACACAAACAAACATCTTGTGTTTATATATGTATAGATTACCTCATGTAGAATTAAGAATTAACACAACAGTTTGTATCTGTTGTTTTAAGATTTTAAATAAAGCTAGTAAAATAACTGACACACACATTTACATATATCTCCACAGATATATAAGCACATATATGTATCTACTCCTACATATATGATATTAACAAACAAATATGTGTAATTACTGGAGGGTATGTGTGTATATATATATACACACAAGCACATCTATGTTTACACACATTCACTCATATTTATGCAACTGCAAATACCTGCACAGACATACAATATTTACATCAATGCTGTTGATGCAGAATTAATAATTAATAGAAAATTTCTATAAGGTTAAATAGTAATAGATTGTGTGTAGAGATATACATAATTTTACAAACATTAGATATTCATACTCCTACATCAATACTGATAAAGGAATACATGCACCAGTTGGAAGATTGCACAGCCAAAATTGTAGAATCTGATCATAAACTAACTGTTCTTGGATAGTGGGTTTGATACACCCAGATTAACACTAGCATCAGGTCATTTTACCATTTCAGTGAAGCTACCTCTTTTGTAAGCCACTTTGTTATATATCCAGTCATTAACAACTTCACTTAGCGATAAATGCACCTTCAATCATCTATACATTCAGTTATCTGCACATCAGGAACAAAACAATTGGCTAGATACTTGTTGGTAGGGATCCATTCAGTTCATGCACACATGGAAAAGCAGATGCAGAAGTGATGATGATATGATATGTGTGTGTATATACTTGTACAAGTATCATTTGTAAAAGTGTTAAATCATCATCATTTTTACGTCTGCTCTCTATACATGCATAGGTTGGAAGAATTGTCATAATCCAAGTTTGATCTCTTCAGGAACCACTGCCCTCATTGTCTATTTTTATACATTTTATTGTTGAACTAGCATTAGAAAGGTTGTCAAATCCTTCGCAAATAGGACTGAAGACCTCTCAACCAATCACTAAAGAATGCACTGGCATGAGTGGGATTGCCTTGTACACAGAAAATATAAAGAATATTCCCTACCCTGCTTTATACAGCATGGAAAAATGGTTGTAAAACAAATGAACAGAAATTTATTTGAGGCATTATTTTATATCTTGATGTTCTTCCAGTCGCCAATCCATACCTAATTTCTTAAATGAAGTTTTTCAAAGCACAAAGTAACCGATCATATCAACAATGAATTTAAACACATTTATTTATATTCTTATAAAATTAATGTGGGATATAGAATATGGAATATATAATATGATATAAATGGTAAAATGAAAAATGGAATGAAGTGTTGAATGTCTTATTGAATATATGAAATATTGAGTATTAAATATAGAGAATCAAATATATAAAGAAAATCAAATATATAAAGGCAATTATGTACTTTCATGCCTATTGGCATTCATCAGGCCTCATCTGACAGACTGTAACAGACTGGCTGTGTTTTTGTCTTTTATACCTATTCCTTTGGACAGCAGCAGTAGGTGTTTGACTATTTTTAGAAATGAT
>NC_068981.1:132127071-132133529 GCF_001194135.2 Octopus bimaculoides
TTATTTATATTCTTATAAAATTAATGTGGGATATAGAATATGGAATATATAATATGATATAAATGGTAAAATGAAAAATGGAATGAAGTGTTGAATGTCTTATTGAATATATGAAATATTGAGTATTAAATATAGAGAATCAAATATATAAAGAAAATCAAATATATAAAGGCAATTATGTACTTTCATGCCTATTGGCATTCATCAGGCCTCATCTGACAGACTGTAACAGACTGGCTGTGTTTTTGTCTTTTATACCTATTCCTTTGGACAGCAGCAGTAGGTGTTTGACTATTTTTAGAAATGATGACATTTGAGAGATTTTTTTGTGTTTTAGTCATAGGGATAAGATTTTTAAACCCCAAGTAAAATAAATTTAATCATTGTTTATTAAGAATGGGTTTGAATTTCCTAATAAAGTCCTTTTCTTTGCATTTTCTCTCAATTTCATTCAGGTTGTAAAGTTTATGGAATGGAAATATCATAAAAGTTTCACGACCAGATGTTGCCAGATGGTTACTCAGTGGTATTTGGCGGACTTCTGGGTTTTTAATCTGTTGTCGATGCACACGTGAGCATTCCGATAGTGCATTACCTGTCTGGTCAACGTACAGTTCTTCACAATTAGGGCATTTGATGCAATAGATTAGATTTCTACTTTTGCAGTTCATGTTCGCATTGGTGAATATTTTTCCTGTTTTTGTGTTCATATATGGGCGGGTATGAATTGATCGGCATGTACCACATCGGCTATTTATTTTGTATATTTATTTTTATTCACACATATATATATATATAAATGGGCTGTGCGTGAGAAGACCCGGCAAGCCAAGTAAGATCGTTGCCAGTGCCCCTGGACTGGTTCTTGTGCGGGTGGCACATGAGATGCACCATTTTGAGCGTGGCCGTTGCCAGTACCGCCTGACTGGCTCCTGTAGGATTTTCGAGCGAGATCGTTGCCAGTGCCCCTGGACTGGCTTGTGCGGGTGGCACATAAAAGACACCATTTCGAGCGTGGCCGTTTTCGTGCGGGTGACACGTAAAAGCACCCACTACACTCTCTGAGTGGTTGGCGTTAGGAAGGGCATCCAGCTGTAGAAACTCTGCCAAATCAGACTGGAGCCTGGTGTTGCCATCCGGTTTCACCAGTCCTCAGTCAAATCGTCCAACCCATGCTAGCATGGAAAGCGGACGTTAAACGATGATGATGATATATGAGGTTACTGGAGTTCTGTAATGCAAATAACCTTTTGATCTGCAACACCAACTTTAGGAAGCCTGCCAACCACCTGATAACCTATCAATCAAGTGACTCTGCTAGCCAGATAGATTTCATTTTCACCAGAAAGCAGGATGCATGGTTGCTTTTAAATGCAAAGACTCTTCCTGGGGAAGAATGTATCCCCTAGCATAGACTAGTCATTAGCAACTTTAGACTCCTGGCCAGAATGATGCCAAGAAGCAGATCAATCTGGAAAAGATGAACCCTTCATATGGTCAGAGATTTAGGGACATCCTAATCGAGAAATTTGATGAGAAAGAGGAGTAGCTACAAACTTGTGACATAGAGGGCAACTGGGAATTCCTGCAGGACAACTTGCTGAGTGCCACAGACCAAATCTGTGGCTGGTGCAAAGTCCCTTCCAGATCCAGGGTAACCTGATGGTGGAACAATACTGTAGACAGAGCCATTAGAGCAAAGAAACAGGCCTGGAAGAGTGGTGGCAGCAGGGAACTGTATCAGATAGCCAGAAGGGAAGCTAGGAGACAGGTGTATCTAGCCAAGGGAGAAGCAGAAAAGAAGAAGTTTGCCTATGTTCAGTGCTGTGAGGACCAAGAACTGAAGTATTTTGGATTGCAAAACTGTGTGAGAGAAAATTGTGATGTCATAGGAGAGAAATGTGTCAGCATAGATGATGGTGCACTTGCTTTTAATTTGCCTGCAAAGAAAGAAGCTTGGGGATGTCATTATGAAAGACTGCCGAATGTGGAGAATGTATGGGAAGAGGAGAGTCTGTCAAATGTTGACCCAACTGAGGGACTAGCTATCTGAATTGACAGTACCCTGGGAGATAACACAATTAAGGATATGAAGACAGGGGAAGCCTCCGGCCCATCAGGAATTACTGCTGATGTGCTTAAAATATCCAGGGGTGGGGTTATGGTCTAGTCACCCATATTGTAAATCAGATGGTCCATGAAGGAGTCATACCCAATGACTGGTGTAGCAGCACCATAGTCAACTGCTACAAAGGTAAAAGTGATGCCTAAGATAGAAATAACTACAGAGCTATCAAATTGTTGGATCAGGTGATGAAAGCCACAGAGAGAGTCATAGCCCAACTAATCATGGAGAGAGTTAGTCTAGATGAGATGCAGTTTGGCTTTGTGCCAGGTAGAAGCACCACTGATACTATATTTCTGGTAAGGCAACTTCAGGAGAAATACCTAGCCAAAAATAAACCTCTGTACTTGGCTTTTGTTGACTTGGAGAAAGCTTTTGACAGAGTCCTCCAATCAGTTATCTGGTGGTCAATGCAGAAACTAGGGAAAGATGAGTGGTTGGTGAGAGCTGTACAAGCCTTGTACAGGGACACTACCAGTAAGGTGAGGGTAGGCAATGAGTACAGCAAAGAATTCAGGGTACAAGTAGGGGTTCGCCCAGGATCAGTGCTCAGACCCCTCTTGTTCATCATAGTCCTCCAGGCAATAACACAGGAATTCAAGACAGGCTACCCCTGAGAACTTCTCTGTGCTGATGACCTTGCTCTTATAGCTGAATCACTACCAGAGCTAGAGAAGTTCCAGGTATAGAATCAAAGGGCCTTAGAGTTAACCTAACAAAAACCAAAGTCATAGTAAATAGGAAGGCGGACAAATCACAGATCCCTGCTCAATCTGTAGAAAAGGTGTAGGTAGAAACTCCATATAATGCACCCAGTGTAAGCTTTGGACACACAAAAGGTGCACAGGTATAATAAATGCTGAAAATATGAAGAAAATAGATTCCATCAACTGCCAGAGGGGCAAGCTAGAGGTAGTAGATAGCTTCCAGTATCTAGGCGACCAAGTTAGTAGTGGAGGTAGTTGTTCTGAGAACATAACTGTGTGAATAACAAAGGGCCTCTCTCTCAGAGTGAAAGGCAGGTCATTTGATGCCTGTGTGCAAACAGCTATGTTGCATGGCAGTGAAACATGGGCTATAACAGCCATGGACATGCATAAGCTTGAGAGAAATGAAGCCAGTATGCTTCGCTGAATGTGTAATGTCAGTGTGCAGGTTCAACAGAGTATAAGCATCTTGAGAGAAAAGTTAAGCATAAGAGGAATCAGATGCACTGATTCCTCTTATTATGAATTCTATTTACCATAAAACCCATGTAATTTATGCACTTGTTTTGCAAAAACAAAAATAAACTTTAGGGGGTGTGTAAATTACATGAGTAGATCATATCCAGAATTTTTTAAGAATTTTTTTTGAAAAATGACATATGGGAAGTTTTTACAGAAAAGATAATGGCTTAAATATAATGAAGTTGACTTTTATCTATGCTGGACAGTACAAAACTTAATTTTTCTGTATAAATTTACTAAAACTGTTAAGTGGTTAACTACTTTTTGAAGTCAAACGTTCATGCTGGTAAACATGGTCCGGGCCATATTTTACATTACTTGGAGCACCATTGACATATGTAGAGATATGGATATTCTTCACTGAAAAAATGTAATGATATAGATAATCTTGATTGTATATTTTTATTTTTGTCTCTTTATTACTAGACACAGTTTTAAGTTTGTCATACTGTTTATGTCAATTTCGAACATTGGCTTCATTAACATTAAAATACTTTCTGGCAGCTCTATTGTCATGTTCAAATGCATATTCAACATATTTAATTTCTGCTTCGCAGTAAACAGTTCATAAGTTCTGCCCATACTGACAATAATGGCAATAACAAATTTTTAAGTTTGCTTAATATTTTATAAGTGTGAAATGATTAAAATTTTTTGATACTCTGTATAAAAGGTTCCAACAAGAATAGACAGAAAAGAATTGTTTACATAATCAGTTTGATTGGTCACCTTCCTCTGTCAGTTGAGTAAGGTGTCATCCAAGCTGATGTTTATTGGTAATTAAACTTATTTTGCAACACCTATGTGTATTTATTAGCTTTGTTTTTGTTAGTAATTCTTATCAACAACTTTTCCTGCAATCGTGATTTGAGAAGACATACAGAAGTATGCTAAAGATCAGACATAATCTCTTGTGGGCAAGAACTGTAAAATAAAGTTTATTATAAACAACACAAACATTTTGTTATTTAATAGCTTTCATTATTGCCTGCACATTATTGCCTATGATATATATATGTACTTACTTTAATGTAATATATTGTATTTCCAATTTTTAAATGTGCATATTTTGTATATGCATATATCTATGTGTATGTTGTGTAGCCAGATATTTTTTGCACATATGTATGAAAGTATTTTTGAATATTTATAAATTATACATAAGTATCATGTTATGCTGCCCTGTATCTATATATGCAAATATTTATCATTTTATAAATTATTTTATATATACTATTTTAGCAACTAGTTTTTATAACTATTCTTATTTTTATTTAAAATGTTTATAATTATTCTTATGTTTATAACTATCCTTATTTTTATTAAAAATGTTTACAATTTTTAAATATTATAATTCTTATAAATTTTTTATAATGTATATATGTTTTTATAATGTATATTTGTACGTATGTAAACCTATATGGCCAATATACATTCAGGCCTGTATATATAAACATTATTTACAAACATATATATATACATTAGTCCGAGTATGCCATGTATAAGGGTATTACTATATTATTGATATGTATGGGGTATTAGTATATACATTATTGTATGTACAGTTATCTGTTTGTTTTGTTGGTAATTGTCTGTATATATATATATATATGTATAAGTAGGTATTTATCAGTGCATGTTGTTTCCATGTACAAAAATCGTTTGTATATGCATATGTGGTTGTACCAGTATGTATACACATACACTTTTACATATAAAGCTATGTATAACACAATTTTGCATGTACATATCCATCTACATATGATGTCAATCTATTTACTTTTTATTATTATAGCAATTATAAGTAAGCCTGTATTCTCTACCCACTAATTGTTATCTCCCCTACACTACTCATAATTCTGACATTTTTTTTTTTACTTTTCTCTTCAGTGATACACAACTCTTTTCGATATTATTAAATATAACTTTTCTATGCTGCCCCATAGATGATTATATCTGTTTTAGCAGCGGATGATGTAAGTAAATTCCCCGTCATCTTATTTTAATTTTTTATTTTCTAATTGTTATTTTTATTCCATTAAATGTCTTTTAGTATCTACCTCTTAAAATATCCTTCTACAAGTTTAACTACATTCCGTAATATTACACTTATTTTCTTCTATTAAAATTAGACATTATTTGCATAAAACATTTTAATTATAAATTTTATATACCACAAACCATTATAATTACTATTAAACATTTGTTTCTAATTAATTACTTAGCTGTATTGATTATTGGCTCTTAAATAAGGCAGTGAGCTGGCAGAATCATTAGCATGCTGAGCAAAATGCTTAGCGATATTTAGTCTGTCTTTATGTTCTGAGTTCAAATTCTGAGGTTGACTTTCGGAGTCAATAAATTAAGTACCAGTGAAATTCTGGGGGTCAATGTAATCAACTAGTCTCTTCCCCGAAAGCTTTGGGCCTTGTGCTTATTATAGAAAGGATTATTGACGGTTAAATATAAATTTTAGTCCCCAGTACTTCAAAATCCTGTACTTCCTTATTTGAGTAGTCCTTTTTCTTAATGTACAGACCTACCAGGTTTTACTTCATATGGGAGTTTTAAATTAGCTCCTTTATACTAATCTATAGAGAGAATGTTACCCTTATTAGTATCATGTATATCAACATCCAAGCATTATCTTTTAGTCTTGTTTTAAATAGACATGACTCCAAGAATAATAACACATTATAAACATAAGTAAGAACACCATACCTGTGTAATCCTAACGTCGTTTTAGCTTTTTTAAATTTTCAGTTACTGATGAATACTTTTTGACAACTCTAATTCTTAAAATGAATTTATTGTCTCTCTGTATGAAACGATTGTATAGCTACACAAAGAAAAAATATTATTATCCATATTAACATATTTATGTAAAATATGATTGAAATTGTTGAATTTTGTTTAATAAGTTAAATCACATACTTAATATACCTATATATGCATACATATATATGTATATATGTGCATACATATATATATGTGTATACATATATATATGTGAATACATACACACATATATATGTGCATAAATATATATATATATATATATATATATATATATATATATATATATATATATATATATATATATA
>NC_068981.1:132134580-132137111 GCF_001194135.2 Octopus bimaculoides
AGAGAGAGAGAGAGAGAGAGAGAGAGAGAAGAAGAATAAGGAAAGGGTGGGAGCGAAAAACAGAAAGGATGAAGAACAAGAGAGGGAGAGAGATAGTAGAAGAGTGCGCATAGTAATTATTAAGATAAAACTTACTAGGAAAAGGATGCATGACGTTCGATCATATAATAATATAAATATATAGATATATGCATATATCCATATATATATATATATGAACAGACCTATACATATATCAGTTCATTTTGCAAGATTCCTGATGTGAAATTGTGTGCTGAAAGAGATATTGTATTTCAGGATGGTCATTTTTTTTTTTGCCAAATAATCATACACACTATATATATTTTCTTCACCCATTTATTACTGTTCTTATTCTGTTATTTTAACGCATGTCCATTGTCTGGAAAACTTTCATCACACATCTGTGACCTCTTCAGCGACACTTTCATGTGTGTTCTTGCTCCACTTACTCCATTCTATTCTTCTAAGATGTATATCCTTATGTGCGCATGTGTGTGCATGCTTGTGAGTGTGTCATAGTTTTTAGCAACAGTGTGGCTGTCCTCTCACCCCATTGTGCTGTTGCTATCCTAAGACCCGAAAAAAAATATGATACAGTTCCTGTGTATGTGTTTGCCCACGTTGTTACCATTGTGGTAGTTGTTGTTGTTGTTATTGCCATCATTGGCACCACTGCTGCTGCTGATGTTAGTTGTGTTGTTGACATTGTTATGACCATCCATTAAATTTCATCCTACTAATATAACAAAAAAATTTGGTTAAAAACATGTCACTTAGAATCTCTAAATTATCTGCTAATATTAATGTTTTCAATAATGATGCTGATTTCTATAAGCCGTCCTTATATAAGGCAGGATATAAGGAGCAAATTAAGTATTATAACCCTCTTGATCCTGATTTAACCTCTAATAATCTGGTTGATAGTAGTTATACTAATAAGAACAATAATAATAATAATATTCATAATGAATGTTTCTCCTGTAGATAATAAAACAGATAATAACCCCTTATATCAAAATAGCCAAAGACCTAATTTTGGAAAATTTAAGAATAAAGTATAAGAGAGGTAACTATACTTCCCCACTCTTTCTGTGAAAATAGAAAAAACTTCAGGTTTTTTTAATGAGAAATCTCCCTATAAATTGCATGACCCTGGTAAAACTATTTGGTTTATTATTCCATATGGAAAACAAGTTAAAAGTAACATTCCTTACCTATTTCTTCAAACCATCAAAAGGAACTTCCCACAAAATTCCAGGTACCACTCCATTCTTAACACACATCGTATCCGAATTGATTTCTCTAACACCAATAACCTCCTACAAATTATATCCTTGCATAACAACTATATTCTTAACAGTACAAGGGTTTCACTTAATAACTGTAATAACAACAATAATAATAATAATGCTAATTTCTCCTTAAATAATAGTATCAATAATAATAGTCCTTGTAATTGTGATCCAAACAAAATTTGCAGAATTAAAAGTGTTGTTTATCAATGTAAAATTTCTGCAGAATCTAAAGAATATTTTTATATTGGCATTTCATCCACAGAATTAAAAAAAAACAAGTTGCTAACCATCTTTCTACATTTAAATATATTCATAAACGTAATACTACAGGTCTTAGTAAACTAATTTGGCATCTCAAAGACTGTAATAAATAATTTTCTTTGGATTGGAAAATTTTGTCAAGTTTGTTTCCCTATGATAAAGGGAAATCTTTCTGCTCTCTTTGTATGGATGAACAAATATTTTTCCTTTTTTCCAAGCATACACTGGTCAACACCTATAAAGAACATGTTTACACTGGTCAACACCTATAAAGAACGTGTTTACATACTTTCAGCTTTTTCAAATAATATCTCTTTCAGCTATTTCAAATATCTGCCCCCTTACCTAATAATATCTGCAACTTAAACTTTATTCTTTCTTTCATCTTTTTTATCCATCTGTCATTCACTTTCTATTTGTTTATATTTCCATTACCCCTTTAATTCTCTTTCTCTCTTCCTTCTCTCATTCTCTCGTCATATGATGTCAAATTTCTTAACGGTATTTTAAAATTATTAGCGTTCCCTATCCACCTTCGTTTTCCATGTGTATATATATTATACATTGTAGTTTCTTACATCTGTAAAAATGACATTGATGAGCGCTGTTGTTTATATCCTCCCTGATGAGATTGATGCATTTTTCTACATTATTCTTCCTCTCGGATTTATTTTAATGCATCTACCAAAATATATGTCAGTGATATATGGTGATATAAATGATTTAAATAACATCTTGAGTGTTTGTCTCCATTTTCAATTATTCTTCTATACACACACACATGTATATATACATATATATACACACATATACATACATATACATATATATATATATATATATATATATATTCATATATGTATATATAAAAATATATATAAAGGAGGCCACTAGGTGGACTGCTAATGTGCTAGAAGAAGATCACATGTCTAGCACATTAGCAGTCCACCTAGT
>NC_068981.1:132137498-132144249 GCF_001194135.2 Octopus bimaculoides
TATATATACATACATACATATATATGCATATATCACCATCATCATCATTGTTTAACGTCCGTTTTCCATGCTGGCATGGGTTTGACGGTTTGACTGGGGACTGGCAAGCCAGGGGCCTGCACCAGGCTCCAATCTGATCTGGCAATGTTTCTAGAGCTGGATGCCCTTCCTAACGCCAACTACTCTGAGAATGTAGTGGGTGCTTTTTACGTGTCGCAGGTATGAGGAGCCAGTTAGGCGGCACTGGCATCAGCCACGTTCGGATGGTGCTTTTTATGTGCTACCGGCATACAAATATATACATATACATATATCTACACATACATATATATACACACATACACATACATACAGGCATATACATATATAAACATATACAGGTGCAGTAGTGGCTGTGTGGTAAGAAGCTGTCTTCCCAACCACATGGCTTGTCGGGTCTTCTCAAGCACAGCATATCTCCAAAGGTCTTGGTCACTAGTCATTACCTCGGTAAGGCCCACTGTTTGAAGGTCGGGCTTCACACACACACACATATATGTAAATCACCCATTGTTGACTTTCTGCATGCATTTTATATCAATGTGCTGTGTAGTCTTGTGTACAGTGTTGCATGATTATTTTATTTTCACTGACCAATATAAATACCTTACTAGTGCGAAGGTGTAATAATAAATGACAATCATATTAATGATAGAAAATACAGTAGTAAAGCATGAGAAAAAATATTTCAACTTTTTAAGTCTAGGGAGCTTTTCAGAAACTTTTTGATGTGCATGCATGTATATAAAATTCGATATTAAATTCTATTCCTTAAAAGTACTAGGGGAAGTCAGAAAATATCTGCACCTTCATCAAAACCTTCTTTAGGTTGGCCACACTGCCTTCAGCACTCGTATGTTGAAAGGCAGTAAGTACTCTTGTGGTTACGTAACTGAGATTTGATCCTGATTACTCCAGTTTTCTTTCTTGTGTTAGAGAGTAAACAGCACTGCTCTGCTGGCAGTGTGCACTAAGGAAGAATAGAGGTCACTGATCCGATTTCTCTGGTCTGAAGTTATGTTAGGGGCTGAAATTCAATGCAAGCCTTCAGTACAATATGGGGACAGTACTCTACCATGTAGAAGCGTGTTTCAGTAGATTGAAAAGGTTAAACATGGCTGGACAAGAGTGAAGCTTGGAAAGGGAGCAAGAGGCCTATCAATCTCCACCATTGATGAGAGATAGTTCTGTGAAAATTAGTCAATGTTCTGCATATGAAATCATTCACAACAAACTTCGCTTCTGTAAAGCCTGTGTGAGGTGGGTTCCAAAAGAGCTTCCTGAGGTGCATAAGCACAATTGTGTGGAGATCTGTCAACACTTATTTAACCGCTACAACAATGAAGGTGAAGCTTGTTTGGTGAGAATTGTGACAGAAGAGACATGGGTTCATCACTGGGTCAGACTTCAAATGACAGAGGATGGACTGGAAACATCTGGAATCACCAGTGAAAAATAAAATTTAAAGTACCAACCAAGTACTGGGGTCAATGTAATTGACTTTCCCACTTCCTTCAAAATTATTGGCCTAGTGCCAAAATTAGATTATTATAGTGAGCCAGCAAAATTGTTGCCATGCTGGACAAAGGGATTAGTGGCATTTCTTCTAGTTTTATGTTCAGAGTTCAAATTTCACCAAAGTTGACTTTGCATTTCATCCTTTTGTGGTTGATAAAATAAGTACCAGTCAAATACTGGGGTTGATATAATTGACTCAGCTATTCCCACCCTAAAATTTCAGGTTTTGTACCTATAGTAGAAAGACTCACTATTATATGAATGCATGCATGTGCCCCCCACCCCCACCACCACCACACAAATATACACACAGGAACAAAGTGTGTGTGTAATAAAATAAACTGAAAGGTTCTTAATATGGATATCTAAAGTCTGATTTATTTGTAAATAAAATTTGAAAGAAAATGAATACATAAGATACTAACGTCATGGTAATTATAATTCTTTCACTTCTTTCTGTTTGTTGTTTTAGCCTCAGTCAAAATTTTATAAATCATACTATCTAATACTAACTATGGTGCACATGCATGTGTAACTAAATACGCAGGTTATTTGTTGTTCTGCTTTTAACATAATCTTACCTTTAAAGTTAAACATAACCAATCATCTTAGCTTCAAACTCTGCCTACTGCAAACATTTACATTCCTTATGCTCTCTGTCAGTGTAAAAGGTAAATCACAACTTGAAATTAGAAATAGTTTTCTCAGAATTTCTTGAGGATTCATGGAAATACATATTATCTCAAGTATAAAAGGCTCTCTAAACAGCCACTGAAAATATAAGTAACTTGCAAGTATACTTTAAACACAACTATCTTCTAGTCTTTCTTTCACAAAGTTGCCACCATCAAAATTGAAAGAATGATATTCAAGATTTTGTATTTCCTTTTAATTATCATATTAGTTGTGAAGAGTGAAAATATAATCAATAATGCTATGAAAAATATTCTATTGGATTATAATATCTCCACTTCAACTGAAAACTTTTCTCCGTGGTTTTTTAAACAAATGGTAGATATCCTAAACTGTGATTCTTTACCAAAATTAAACAACAGTCAAATACAGTTTGTTTTGAAATGGAATGAAGAAAAGATATATCTGGAACAAACTTGCGATCGATATTTTGAAGCAAGCCAAAAGAATACGACTGATATTGTTTGTCTGAATGGTAAATGGAGATATGAAGATAAAAAATGTAAGTTAATAACTTGCCCAACTTTTCATAAGCCTGCTCACAGTAACATGACAAATGTTTCATACACATATAAATCTGTTATTTACTTTTCCTGCTTTCCTGGTTACTTTTTGCAAGGAAACCGTTCAATACGCTGTGAAGAAACGAAACAGTGGTCATCTCCCCCACCAGTTTGTAAACTTGTTACATGTATCCCACCTCATACACCAAAACATGCCAATGTGTCCACTACAAAAGAAGTTGAAGTTAACAAAACAATTCATTTCAATTGTTTGGAACCATATTCATTGAAAGGTAAATCAGTATTAACTTGTCTTGAAGATGGTGATTGGAGCTTTCCAACACCCGTTTGCACTTGGAAATGTTTAGTGCCCAAAATAGCTGGGAGAGTGACAACTCTCTTGCAAAATAAAGTTTTAAAACCAAAAACATTAATTCGTAGTGGAAAAAAAGTGTTATATTCTTGTAAACAGCCTTTCCTTCCAGTAGCATTCGGAGTCATTCAATGTTTCTCTGGTAAATGGCATCCAGATATTCAGTGTAAAAAGACATGTAAAATTGAGAGAGTAAAGAAATTAAACTATACTTTATCACATAATTTTACAGTAATTGAATATTATTGTCCAGCAGGAGAAACATTATTAGGGGACTCTAAAAGAACCTGTTTAGAAAACGGAACCTGGAGTAGCAAACTTCCAGTTTGTGTAAAAAAATGTCACCTGTTACCTAACTTAGGCATTTATAGCTACCGAAATTCAGACAACTTACAATACCTTCCATTCGGAAGCTCAGTTCCAGAAAACACTAATATAACATATTCATGTCAGCAAAATTACTCAAAGAAAACAAAGAATGTGAGGTGTTCAGATGGTACATTGACTCCAGTACCACATTGCTCAGACAAAAGATTTTATGTAGAGAGCAAAAATCTTCGATTCAAAAATCAATCAACTTATTATGTTTGTAAAGATAATTATTCTTGCAATTTTTTTGGTTACCGTGATTACGGTAGCTGTGTCCGAACTTCATGTTCTTATAACAAGTGTGTTAGTATCAGTGTTGACAAAGCATCAAAGCTGTATATTAAGGCATACCATGACTATTGCTGCATTATTAGGTGTCATGAGAACTAATATCAAACTATTTTCTACGTATATATAAAATTTACCAGCAATGCTGTTTTGATGCATGAGAGACAACCCTACTTTGTAATTTTAAGAGGTTTCTGATATTTATTTAATGATATCACTAACTGGTAATAAAGCAACTGAACATTTAAACAATTTTCAATCTTCAATATAAATCTATTCTTCTGTGTACTGTTGCAAGAGTATTCTTCTTCCAGTCAGACACATTTCATCACACTTTCTATTCTATCAGTGAGTGTATTTCAGGAACATTTCCAGGTGAAACATTTTTCAATGAGTAATTCAACACAGATGAATGGCATACCTACATATACACACATGTATAAATTCATTTAAGTATTAACCCTTGAGCTTAATGTATTAAGCTCATCCACAAGTACAAATGAATTTTATACTTCTAATGACTAATTCTGTATGTGTCATTCCAATGACACCTCAAGAATCAATAACTGCATATATTATTGCATTATATATCAAGATTGATGGGATTGTATTCAGATAAAACAACTGTAAATTGATGTAATAAAAAGACTTGTTCACTCCATTCTTCTTGTGTGTGGTGTGTGTGTGTGTGTGTGTGTGTGTACACACACAATAAATAAATTTTTTTATTAGTCACTATGAGGATATTTAGACCTCTTATAGGGATATTTTTAACCAAGAAACACTGGTTTAATATATTGTAGTTTGAAGAGAGATGTCTTCAATGGATATATTATAAAATATCAAATATTATTATTAAGTTTGAAAATGGAGAGATTCAATGGATATGAATTAATTTATTAATCATTTATCATCATTGCTTACGATTGTTTCATTTCACATCCAGTTTAAATTACAAAATATATATAAATATACGGAAATGCCAGACCCGGGAATTCACAGTGCACACCAAGGTAACACAGCAGAACAGGGACAACCTTAGAATCTCTGAGGCCATCCCCATACATTGGACCTAAGCTTAAAATCAGACCCTTAATATCAGGAACTAATGGTCCTTTCTATAAGATTTCTTGGTTCCTCTCTAAACTCCTCAAGCCCTTACTACACACATTCCCCAGACACATCAGCAGCTCCCACAAAATCTTCACAAGACTCAAAGATATCGATCCCTCCATACTTAAAACTAACAAATACCCTTTTAGTTTAGATGTAGTTTCCTCTCTACACCTCTGTACCCGCTCTCCTGGCCAATGATATCCTCATAGACCACATCATGTCCTTATCTTACCCCACTTCTCCCTGTCCCCACCTCCCATATCATCTCTCCCTCCCTCCCTCCCCTTTAACCTCATCCTCCCCATCTTCCCCTTCATCTTCTCTCACCTCCCCATCCATCAACCTCCAGCTCTTCAGCCTCACATCCTCAAACATTTGAGAGTTACTAACCATTATAGTTGGTAACACCTACTTGCAATATAATGGTGTGATTTACAAACAGACTTTCGGCCTACCTATGGGATCTAGCCTTTTAGGCCTGCTGGCCATAAGCTAGAATGCACAGCACTCAACACTTGCTGCTCATGCATCTTCTTCTCCAGGTACATTGATGACATCCTTATCATCACATCCTCCAGGGAGAGGCCATTAATATACACCGGACCTTCAATAACACTGATATAAACATAAAATTCAAGATTGAACATCCAGACGAATCTGGAACTCTCTCTCTCTCTACTCGACTTTCAACTCAAGATCACAGAGGAAGGCTCTATATTTACCAAATTCTACAGAAAAGCCGCTAATAGAAAACTTTTAATCCACTACCAATCAGCCTTACCCACCAGAGCCAAAGCCGCATATGTGAGAAATGAGATTGCACGTATAAGCAACAATTGCAGCAACATGACTGACGAAGCCGTCAACATCAAACAGTTCCTCAGAGATCTAACCCTAAATGGCTACCCACCATCTTTAATTAAATAATGGTGCCTAAAGAACATGAAGGTCAGTAGACCTTGGAAGAACCCTCATACTTCCAAGTCCAGCACACGCTTCCTAAAGCTACTGCACTTTGATGACAGAACTACTGCAGCAATACAACACGCAGTCCACAGGGAAGGACTCAACATACAGATAGTGCACACCGGCTCTTCCCTGAGTAAAGCTCTGTCCAAGAACAACACCTCTCACTACTCTGAGGAATGCACATTGTCGAAATGCCCCATCAATGACCCTGAATTGTGCAAGAGGACCTAATTTGTATATGAGATACATCTGTGGCAATTGTGGCACATCCTACATAGGAAGCACGACAAGAAAACTGCATATATGCATTAAGGAACACATACAGGCAGACACTTCCATGAAGAAACACCTATGGAATTGCCAGACCCGGGAATTCAGAGTGCACATCAAGGCAACACAGCGGAACAGAGGCAACCTTAGAATCTTTGAGGCCATCCTCATACACCAAAGGAAACCCAAGATCAACAACAGAAGAGAGTTACAGGAATCTAGCTGGCTGCTAGAGCAACACCTTTCTGTGCACGTCCACTCCACACTTGCTGACACATACGCACGTCAGCAACATTTATCTATTCCTCGAAATATTGAATACAAGATAAATCTACATTACTTCACATATTTGCTTTCTTGTGATTTACCTTGCATTTACTTTGCATTGTTTTGGCATTCCCAAAATCCTTTATACGAATATATAATATATATATGTATATATACATAATAAAAATATATATAATATGCATAATATATATATAATATATATGTATATATATATGTATGTCTGTCTGTCTCTGTCTCTGTCTTTCTCTCTCTATCTATCTATCTATCTATCTATCTATCTATCTATATATATATATATATATATATATATATATATATATATATA
>NC_068981.1:132146941-132149587 GCF_001194135.2 Octopus bimaculoides
AATATATATATGGGGATATAGCATCATACAACGTGGAAGACAATTGGAGATTTCTGCGGGACAACCTGCTGAGAGCCACAGACCAGATATGTGGCTGGTGTAAAGTCCCCTCTCAACCCAAAGTAACGTGGTGGTGGAACAAGGAGGTAGACAGGGCTATTAGACAAAAGAAACAGGCTTGGAAGGACTGGAAGAACGGTGGTAGCAGGGAATTGTATCAGACTGCCAGAAGGGAAGCTAGGCGACAGGTTTATTTAGCCAGAGGGGAAGCAGATAAGAAAAAAATTGCCAATGTTCTGCGCCGTGAGGACCAAAGACTTAAGGTATTTCGTGTTGCAAGACAGTGTAGGAAAGAGAATCATGATGTCGTAGGAGAGAAATGTGTTCGCATAGATGATGGTATGGTTGCACTAAATGAGGCTGCAAAGAGAGAGGTTTGGAGATACCACTACAATAGATTGCTCAATAAAGAGAATGAATGGGAGAAAGAGAGTCTGCCGTATGTTGACCCAACAGAGGGACCTGCTATCCGAGTTGACAGTACCATGGTAGATAAAGCAATTAAGAGCATTAAGACAGGGAAAGCCCCCGGCCCATCAGGAATCACTGCAAAGATGCTCAAAATATCTGGCAGTGTCGGCTATAGCCTAGTCACCTGTAGAGTTAATCAGGTGATACACGAAGGAGTCATACCCAATGACTGGTGTAGCAGCACCATAGTCAACTGCTACAAAGGTAAAGGTGATGCTTTAAATACAAATAATTACAGAGGTATCAAGTTGTTAGATCAGGTAATGAAAGTTACAGAGAGGGTCATAGCCCAACTAATTAGGGAGCGAATCAGTTTAGATGAGATGCAGTTTGGGTTCGTGCCAGGGAAAAGCACCACTGATGGTATATTTCTGGTAAGACAGCTGCAGGAGAAATACCTAGCAAAGGATAAACCTCTGTACCTGGCTTTCGTTGACATGCACTAATTGCTGAGTCACTATCAGAACTAGAGGAGAAGTTTCAGGTGTGGAAGCAGAAACTAGAATCGGAGGGCCTTAGAGTCAACCTAGCTAAAACCAAAGTCCTAAGTAGGAAGGTAGATAAAACACAAACCCCTTCAGGTAGGTGGCCCTGCTCAATATGTAGAAAAGGTGTAGGTATGGACATGTTGTTGTTATCTTGGTTACTTCTAGGGTAGTTAGAGTTTACGCCTACACTGTCGTTACTATTATTGTTATTACCTCTATTGGAGTTGTTCAAAGTTTCACTACCTCTATTCTTTCCGCCGTTAATACTGGTGCTAGATCTATTAGCCTTATCAACATTATTATTAATTATATTGGAATTGTGACTAGTATAATTATTGCCGTAATTACTGTTTAAGGTGGAACTGGTTATTCTATTTACTTTATTTTTTACTTTTGATCTCTTATCTTATACACGCTAGTTAAATATAATCCAACCTATTTAACATTCACTCTATGCTGAATTGTGGTACAGTATGGGCAGATTTTTTAAATCCAACGAACATTTATGCAGATATAACTTTTTAAAGGATAAACCTATTATAATGGATAATACTAAGCGGACTTTTTCTTTTTCCCTTTCTTTACCCTTTTCCTTTGTGATGTAATCTTGGGACTAGCAATGTTTGTGGCTGAAGATAGCTTTAAATCATCCTTTATATCAACAATATATACTGATGTAATGACAGATTGTGTATAAAACTTGAAACACATGTACTGCGATATCCTTTGTGTTCTGTTTTCAATTTACGTTTGATATATATATATATATATATATATATGAGGTGGTGAAGCACGACCTTCGAACATTGGGTCTCACTGAGGCAATGACCAGTGACCGGGACCTTTAGAAATATGCTATGCTTGAGAAGACCCGACAAGCCAAGTGAGACCATAGCTCATGGCCTATGCCAGTGGGTGTAACCAGCCCATTTATGAACACCCCTCATTCATTGGACAATAAACCTTGCTTGTGAAGACATTGAGGGAAGTGAAATCAAATCAAAATTGCTGATGTGGCCGATGACAGTACTGCCTGATTGGCACTCGTGCCAGTGGAATGTTAAAAGCACATCCGAATGTGGGGCTTAACCAGCCCACTTATAAGTACCCCTCATTCATTGGACAATGAACTTTGCTTGCAAAGACCTATTGAGGTAGGTTTAAACAAATCAAAATCACTGACGTGGCTGATGACACTACTGCTGATTGGCACTCATGCCAGTGGAATGTTAAAAGTATATCTGAGTGTGCTCGTTGCCAGGGCCAGAGATTGGCTCCAGTGCTGGGAAAACGTAAAATGCACCATTCGAGCGTGGTCTTTGTCAGTATCGCCGGACTGCCTCCTGTGTAGATAGTATGAAGAACACCTTTTGAGCATGGTCATTGCCAGTACCGCCTGATTGGCCCTCGTGCCAGTGGCATATAAAAGCACCCACTACACTCTTGAAGTGGTTGGCATTAGGAAGGACATCCAGCTGTAGAAAGTTTGCCAGATCAGATTGAGCCTAGTGCAGCCTCTGGCTCACCAGTCCTCAGTCAAACCATCCAACCCATGCCAGCATGGAAAGTGGACGTAAAACAATGATGATGATGATGGTGATGATGATAATATATATACACATATAAT
>NC_068981.1:132149597-132152119 GCF_001194135.2 Octopus bimaculoides
TTAATTGTCCACGTTAGTGGTCGACGTTATTTTCCAAAATGTACCTTAATCCCCTGAGATTGCAGATAATATTTCTGAATCTCTTTGATTCTTTAGATGTGCTGGCCTCCTGATAATTAATCGATATTAATTAATATGTGACTAATTACCAGATTTTATAATAATATATGTATATATATATATATTGGGTTTGCTGCTAAGTTCCTGCCATATTTTTTAATTTAAATTTTTTTAAATGTTTAATAAAAAATAACAACTAATTAATCAATAATGTATTCACCCTTGTTGTTTACAACTTCTTCCCAACGTTCATCAAGGTTTTCAATACCTCATTGGTAAAAATCACCTGATTTTGACTCGGAAAATTGATCCAACCAAGCTCTCAATTCTGCATCAGTACTGAATGAAACTCCATGCATAGCATTTGAAAGAGGTGGAAATCTACTGGTGCCAAATCAGGAGGGTATGGTGGGTAGGGCAGCACTTCCCAGCCATGTGTCTGAATGACTTCCTTGGTCATATTGGCGATATGAGGGCAGGCGTTGTCGTGCAGCAGAACTCCATGCTGCCAATTAGGTCTTTTCTCTTGAATAGCCGTGTTGAATCGTTCCATCTGTTGCACATAGAGTTCCGCATTGACCGTTTGGTTCCATTCAAGCTATTCATAATGGATAATCCCTTTCCAGTCCCACCATACGTACATTGTTTTACGTGGATGAAGATCTTGTTTCACAAGCAGTGTCGCTTGTTTACCGGGGCTAAGCCATTCCTTACGCTGCTTCATATTGATGTACAGGCACCATTTTCTGTCACCTGAGCAGTGATGAGTAAGCAAACCAGCGGAGATTGTGGCTCATTGATTTTTATTGTTGTCACTTAAAGCATGTGGAACCCATGCTCCATACTTCTGAACCTTTCCCATCGAGTGAAGATGCTTCTCTGTAGCAGTGTGGGAGCATTCCACTTTCTCTGCCAGTTCCCTTGTTGTTTGACAAGAACTTTCATGCAAAAGTTGGTTTAATCGCTCTTCATTGAACTCAACTGGACGGTCAGAACAAGGTGCATCTTTGAGGTCAATATTTCCATTTTTGAACTTGGCATACCAATCACGAGCGGTTCTTTCAGCTATGGCACCCTCTCCATACACAGCACAAATGTTGCAAGTAGCTTTTGTGGCCTTAGAACCTTCATTAAAAGTGAAAAGAAGGTGGTGTTGAAAATGCTCGTTTTTCTTAACTTGACATTCCATTTTAATGATCTGAAAATAAACAAAAATTAACTAAAATTAACTAGAAAAATAAAAAAAACAATATAGATTCCAAAATAGAATTCTCAAAAAAAAAAAAAAGATTCCAAAATTTAAAAACAATAAATTCCAAAATTTAAAACAACAGTGAGAACTTAGTTGGCAACCCAGCCTGGTGTTGCCATCCGGTTTCACCAGTCCTCAGTCAAATCGTCCAACCCATGCTAGCATGGAAAGCGGACGTTAAACGATGATGATGATATATATATATATATTATATCTATATAACTAGCAGTATAGCCCGGCATTGCCTGGGATTAAGTTAAGATTATTAAGCTAATCAAACACTTTGTTTCAAACCAAACTAAGTAACATCGACGTCAAATTTGAGGGAAATCCGTTTAAATTGGTAAACGTTTGGCTGAAAATGGGTTGCAGACAATTTGACTGGAAAATCCCATAAGAAATCAGTTTATCGATTTTTCCACTCATTGATTGTTTTTTTCTTTTTGGGAGAACTTAAAGCATTCAAAGATCTCACGAGTCCTAAGTAACGCCAGCATCAAGTTTGAACAAAATACATCAAAATTGGTTAACGTTATGGTTGAAAATGTGGTGTAACCAATTTTAGTGAGAAATCCTATAAGGAATTGGTTTATCGATTTTTCATCCTGATTGAATGGAAAACCCCATAAGGAATCAATTTATTGATTTTTCACCCTACACAGCAGTTCATTGATTTTTAACCGAACACAACATTACTGATTCAAAAAGTCTATATTTATACTTTAAAGTTGGTTTTCACACCCAACCCAGTTCTGCAGAATCAGTGTCGCGAC
This sequence comes from Octopus bimaculoides, assembly GCF_001194135.2. NCBI lineage: Eukaryota > Metazoa > Mollusca > Cephalopoda > Octopoda > Octopodidae > Octopus > Octopus bimaculoides. The sequence continues at coordinate 132,151,683 of NC_068981.1, forward strand.
AGGAACACATGGGTTGGGAGTTTGACTGGCAGAGGTGATCAGGTTGCACATGCTGGCCCTTTCGAACCTCCCCTCCCATCACCTAACTCCCCCTCCTTGGCCCATGGGTTGGGAGTTCTTCCAGCAAGGAAAATAGAATGCCCAAAAGGGCTTCTGATCCTCTGTGTCAGAAGAGGTATGTTCAGATCACGTGTAAGCCTTAACCTAAGACCAAACTAACCTAGTGAAAGGGGGCTCAGGAGCCTCTGAAAAGCAGTGACTAATCCCGATATAGACCTAACCCCTCCTAGAAGTACTATCGGTCAAGGTTGCATTGAAGATATGCATTGGAGAAGGTTGCGTTGGAGATCTACATCGAAGATCTGCATTGGAGAACTACATCGAAGATCTGCATTGGAGAAGGTTTCATCGAAGGTTTGCATGCTATTATATATATA
>NC_068981.1:132152978-132156116 GCF_001194135.2 Octopus bimaculoides
ATTAGGAGGTCAGGGTACTTGATTCTATGCAAAAAATCCGAGTTTTTTTCTTTTCCTTAGTGAAAACCATGCAGGTGTTAATCTAAAAATTTACCCTTTGTTTTTCTTTCTCGCCATTGCTAGACAGGTAACTTAACTCATATTAGCAAATTTACGGATTTCACTGACATGGTAATTGGTAAAAGTTATGGTTGAAAATCGATTTTTACCACTATCTGCGGGTACCTTGGGGAAAATAAGTTGACAAAAACACAGCCATGATTGTGACCAATGTCCTCCTTTTGAATGGTACTTTTGAATGGGCTGGGGCTGGTTATGTGAAACTGGTGTAGGATACAGCTGTGAACTCACTTTATTTGCCGAGTCTTTGCAGTCACAGCATATCTCCAGAGGTCTCAGTTCTTTTGTCATTGCCTCTGTGAGGCCCAACATTCAAAGGTCATGCTTTACTACCTCATCCCATGTCTTCCTGGGTCTTCCTCTACCCCGGATTCCTTCAACTGTTTGGGAGTGGCACTTCTTCATACATCTCTCCTCATCCATTCGTAGTACATGACCATACCAGCGCAAACGTCTCTCTTGTACGACACATCCGATGCTTCTTATGTCCAACATTTCTCTCAGGGCGCTTACACTCTGTTGTGTGTACACACTGACATTACACATCCAGTGGATCATGCTAGCTTCATTTCTTTTGAGCTTATGCATTTCTTCAGCAGTCATGGTCTATTTGCACACATGCATCATACAATCTACCTTTCACTTTGAGTGAGAGGCCCTTTGTCACCAGTAGGGGTAGAAGCTTTCTGAACTTTGCCCAGACTATTCTTATTCCAGTGGTAACACTCTCTGAGCATCCACCCCCACTACTAACTTGGTCACCTAGGTAGCAGAAGCTATCAACTACTTCTAGTTTCTCCCCCTGGAGTATGATGGAATCTGTTTTCTGAGCATCTGTGGTGTTTATTGCCCCTGTGCATCAGCTGCACACAAAAGCTATCTTCTCGGTTAATCTTCCCTTGATGTTACTGCACCTCTTATCTGTCCATAGCTTACACTGGGTACATCTTATGGAGTTTCTACCTACACCTTTTCTACAAATCGAGCAGGGCCACCTACATGAGGGTGTGTGTGATGAGTTCGCCTTCCTTCTTACTAGAACTTTGGTCTTTGCTATATTGACTCTAAGGCCTTTTGATTCTAAACCTTGCTTCCACACCCAAAATTTCTTATCTAGTTCTGGTAGTGATTCTGCTATGAGGGCCAGGTCATCAGCATAGAGGAGCTCCCAGGGGAAACCTGTCTTGAATTCCTGTTATTGCCTGGAGGACTATGATAAATAAAAGGGGACTGAGGGCTGAACCTTGGTGGACCCCTACTTCTACCCAGAATTCTTCACTATACTCATTGCCAATCCTAACCTTACTAACAGCCTCTCTGTTTAGGTCCTGTACAGCCCTTATTAACCATTCGTCAATCTTCAGTTTTCACATCACCCACCAGATAAGGGATTGGGGGACCTTTTCAAAAGCTTTCTCCAAGTCCACAAAAGCTAAGTATAGGAGTTTATCTTTAGCTAGTATTTTTTTTGCGGTTGTTGAACCAGGAATATGGCATCAGTGGTGCTTCTACCTGGCACAAAGCCAAACGTCATCTCATCTAGACTAACTCTCTTCCTGATTAGTTGGGCTGTGACTCTCTCCGCAACTTTCATCACCTGATCCAGCAGTTTGATACCCCTGTAGTTATTTCTATTTAGGGCATCACCTTTACCCTTGTAGCAGTTGACTATGGTGCTGCTACACTAGTCATTGGGTATGACTCCATCATGAACTACCTGGTTTACAATGCGGGTGACTAGGCCATAGCCCACACCACCAGATGTTTTAAGCATCTCAGCAGTGATTCCTGATGGACCAGGGGCTTTTCCTGGCTTCATACCCTTAATTGCTTTATCTACCAGTGAGCTGTCTATTCAGATAGCTGGTCCCTCTACTGGGTTAACATTTGGCAGGCTCTCCTCTTCTCATTCATTCTCCATGTTCAGTAGTCTTTCATAATGGCTTCTCCAAGCCTCTTTTTCTCTCCAAATCATTAGAAGCAAGTGCACCATCATCCATGCTGACACATTTCTCTCCTGTGACATCACAATTTTCTTTCATGCACTGTCTTGCAATCCGAAATACCTCAGTTCTTTGGTCCTCTCATCGCTGGACATTGGCAAACTTCTTTTCCGCTTAGCCCTTGGTTATGTATACCTGCCGTCCAACTTCCCTTTTGATTACCTGGTACAGTTCCCTGCTAGCCCCACCCTTCCAGGCTTTCAGGCCTGTTTCTTTGCTCTAATGGCTTTGTCTATCGTACTATTCTGCCACCACGTAACTCTAGGTCTGGAATGTACTTTACACCATCTGCAGACTTGGTCTGTGGCACTCAGCAAGCTGTCCCGTAGGAATTTCCAGCTACTTTCTATGTCCGAGGTCTGTAGCTCTTCCTACCTCTCATCAAATTTCTTTAGCTTCCAAATCCTTCATTTTTGGATTGGTCTGCTTATTGGTATCCTTCAGGCCTTGAGCCTAAAGTCACTAATGATTAGCCTATGCTGGGGGTACATTCTTCATCTGGGAGGGTCTTTGTATTTAATAGCAACCCTGCATCCCACAGTCTGGTGAGGATAGAATCAATCTGGCTAGCAGAGTCCCCTGATTGATAGGTTATCAGGTGGCTGTCTGACTTCCTGAAGTTTGTGTTGCAGATTAAAAGGTTACGTGCATCACAGAACTCCAGTAGCCTAGTTCCCTCATCATTCCAGGCACCACTACCATGGCCCCCATGCATACCAGTGAAGATACAACAGCCTGGGTTTCCGGGGCCCACAGCTTTTTAATATTCTCCCAAAGAGACTGAGAAACCTGCACAAAGTAGGCATTTTAAAATCAAGACTGGGCCTCTTCCTGTCGAGAGTCCCAGACGAACCTACTTCACGGCAAGAGGTGCAAATGAGGGTAGCTACATCAAATTCCATTCTACACCAAGTGCCACATATTTGAGGAGGATCTCATTAATAACAGTATAGCAAAATGGCGGTGCTTCAGCATGGCCACAGGCCTGAGCTGAAACTACAAAGAAATATATATA
>NC_068981.1:132157726-132158368 GCF_001194135.2 Octopus bimaculoides
TCTGAGAGTCCATCTACAGAATGTCCTCAGATTTCTATACAGCATATTTTGCTTTTTTCCTTCCAGTATATAAGCAACAATTTCATTCCCGGGCAGCGCCGGGTTGCTCTGCTAGTATTCTATAAAAGTTACACAAGGAGATTTAGAATGTTCATACGCAGGAAGTTGCGGTCAAGGAGCAGAGCCGTAGTTGAGCGTCGGATGCTGGCTGGGACCTGTGTTACCTGGTACGGAATATTCTGGATGGTCTGTTGATCGTGAGTGGAAACTTCCACTCTAACAGAGTCGAGATAAAACCGCGCTTGTTGATGTTGGTTGCTCGTGTACTTGGAGAAATCATGTTGACGATGCTGGTAGTACATTGAGTCGTATTGCTGCTGGCGACGTCGGGGGCGATGCTTGTAGTTCGTAGTGGTTGTTGATGTCGTCGCTGTAAACTGGCTGTAGCTGTATCTGTGTGTGGTGGTAATGATGTTGACAGTGGTGTGTGGTGTTTGAAAAACGGGCACGTCGTACACGAAAGTTGAGGGTTTGTCAAGGTACGCTTTTTCAGACGGTCGACAGACACAATCTCTGTACGACCATTAGCGTCGACCTTGAAGAAATTCAACCCAAGACTGCGGGTTGGGCGAGGCGCGTAAG
>NC_068981.1:132158884-132159907 GCF_001194135.2 Octopus bimaculoides
AATTGCTCAAAAAGTTGTTAGGATGAAATAACCGTGAAGTTTTTTGTGTGAAAAACCACAAAGGTCTCAGCCGTAAAGAAGTCTTCGGTTATAGGCTCTGGAAGTCATTGACAAAATGAAAAACTTTAACGTAGAATTCTCGGCTGCGTTGCTCTTACTCGGGGTCACCAATTTAGGAAAGTGGTTATACACCATTAGGTGTACACCCGCTTCCGTACATTAAATTCTGAAGAAACAACGGAACACAGATTCTGAACTATCAACACAACAATATTTATTTACAGAGGAAATAGGCAGCACTTCGCCCTTTGGTTGCTGAGACGTCGTCAGTGATGTTGAGTGGTTATTTGTCTAGCTCCAGAGTTGACATGTTGGAGACAGGCTGCTTGTACGTCTGGGCTCCTCCGCCAGCCGGCGAGAAAAGAGAATGATTAAGGGCGCGAAACTTGAATATTGATGACTACGCATGCGCATGAGACTCTTCCCGTGTTCCTTCCGGAACTAGTCCCTGCGCATGCGTGGATAAGCTTACCGGAAATGTCGTCTGCTATTAAGGCGTTACTACACATCCCTGGCATAGGCCACGGGTTATGGTCTCACTTGGCTTGCTGGGTCTTTTCAAGCACAGCATATCTCCAAAGGTCTCGGTCACTAGTCATTGCCTCGGTGAGGCCTAATGTTCGAAGGTCGTGCTTCACCACCTCATCACAGGTCTTCCTGGATCTACCTCTTCCACAGGTTCCTTCAATCACTAGGGTGCGGCACTTTTTCACACAGCTTTCCTCATCCAATCTCACCACATGACCATACCCTCACAGTCGTCTCTCCTGCAAACCACATTTGATGCTTCTTAGGTCCAACTTTTCTCTCAAGGTACTTACACTCTGTTGAGTATGTAGTGAAACTACCTCCCGCCATTAGATACAAAACTGCTATCGCCATTCTTCTCATTTAAATATAAACAAACGCGAACGTAGCGGAAAACATTAACCTTGTCATCACGTGACTGATCAATATTCGAAT
>NC_068981.1:132163678-132164941 GCF_001194135.2 Octopus bimaculoides
GGGGACGTAAACACACCAGCATCGGTTGTCAAGCGATGTTGGGGGGACAAACATACATATACACACACACACACACACACATACATATATATATATACATATATACGATGGGCTTCTTTCAGTTTCCGTCTACCAAATCATCATCATCATCATTTAATGTCCGCTTTCCATGCTAGCATGGGTTGGACGATTTGACTGAGGACTGGCAAGCCAGCATGCTGCACCAGGCTCCAATCTGATCTGGCAGAGTTTCTACAGCTGGATTCCATTCCTAACGCCAACCACTCCGAGAGTGTAGTGGGTGCTTTTACGTGCCATTGGCATGAGGGCCAGTCACACGTTACTGGCAATGGCCACGCTCAAAAAGATGTTTTTTACGTGCCACCTGCACGGGAGCCAATCCAGCGGCACTGGCAACGACCTCGCTCGAATGATTTTCTAACATGCCACCCGCACAAGTGCTAGAAGGCGATGCTGGTAACGATTATGCTCAAATGCAAGCTGAGTTTAGTGTCCAATGAAGTAAAGATACGAATAAGTGAGCTGGCTACACTTCTGGCAGAGGTCACAGATTATGCTCCCACTTGCCTTGCCGGGTCTTCTCACGTACTGCATATTTCAATAGTTCCCAATCACTGGTCATTGCCTCGGTGAGGCCTAAAGTTCGAAAGTCGTGCTTCACCACCTCTTCCTGGGTCTACATCTTCCACAGGTTCCCTCAACTGCTAGGGTGTGGCACTTTTTCACACAGCTATCCTCATCCATTCTTGCCACATGTCCATACCAGCACAATCGTCTCTCTTGCACACCACAACTGATGCTTCTTAGGTCTAACTTTTCTCTCAAGCTACTTACACTCAGTCGAGTATGCACAATGACATTACACAGCTTGCACTGGCTTTATTGCACCTGAACATCTGCCATATACAAAAACTAACTTCCTAGTTAACCTGCCTTTGATGTTGCTGCACCTCTTATGTGTCCATAGCTTGCACCGGGTACATCTTATAGAGTTACTACCTACTCCTTTTCTACATATTGAGCAGGGCCATCTACCTGAAGGGGTTTGTGTTTTGTCTACCTTCCTACTTATTAGGACTTTGGTTTTAGCTAGGTTGACTCTGAGGTCCTTCGATTCTAGTCCTTGCTTCCACACCTGAAACTTCTCCTCTAGTTCTGATAGTGACTCAGCAATTAGGGCAAGGTCATCAGCACAGAGAAGCTCCCAGGGGCATCCCGTCTTGAATTCCTGTGTTATTGCTT
>NC_068981.1:132165160-132177010 GCF_001194135.2 Octopus bimaculoides
AATTGTTTGTGTCTAAAGCATCACCTGTACCTTTGTAGCAGTTGACTATGGTGCTGCTACACCAGTCATTGGGTATGACTCCTTCATGTATCACCTGGTTAACTATACAGGTGACTAGGCTATAGCTGACACTGCCAGATATTTTGAGCATCTCTACAGTGATTCCTGATGGGCCGGGGGCTTTCCCTGTCTTCATACTCTTAATTGCTTTATCTACCATGGTACCGTCAACTCGGATAGCAGGTCCCTCTGTTGGGTCGACATACGGCAGACTCTCTTTCTCCCATTCATTTTCTTTATTAAGCAGCCTTTCATAGTGGTGTCTCCAAACCTCTCTCTTTGCAGCCTCATTTAGTCCAAGTGAACCATCATCCAGCCCTTACACTACTCACTCTACTCCATTATTCTACTACCTCCGGAGTCATTAGGGTTGTTGAGCAGCCTGTGTCCACAAGGGCTCGTGACACCTTTCCATTTACCACGACTTCTACTACTGGCAACAACTGTATACACGCCTCTATTCTTTCGACGGGACAACTACTGGTGCAGTAGTTTTCCTTAGACCGTTTCCCTGCACACATTCACTGGCGATGTGGCCTATTTGTCTGCATCAATAGCAAACTACTCCAGGCCTGGGTTCCTTGCAGTCTCTCACCATGTGAAAACCCTAACACTGAAAACACTGCCCTTTGAAGGGTCGCACATGTTCATTGTTTGACCCCTCTCCACCACTCTTTGTTTGTTCCCTTCTCGTTGTTGCAGTTGCTGCTGAAGGTGTCATCCTGCAACCTGAGACAATGGCTCTGGCCCGAGATATTACCTCTCCCATTGCCATGGAGTTAATATTCGGCAGCTTTTGCAGTTCATCTGACACGTGGTCAGGAAATCCTGTCACAAAGGCTAATTTAACAGTTTGTTCCAACGCATCATCCATATATCCCATGAGTCTAACCAATCTCCTGATTTCGTTGGCAAACACATCAACCTGTTAACCCATCCACTTGGCTTTCCCCAGTTGACCATATGCCATAAATGGCCCTTCTGTGAAAGCCTCCATCAGCCGGCCTTCTATTTTTTCTGTGCTTAACCGGTCCTTCTCCTCCATTTCCAGGTATAGCACTAATGCCAATCCATCAAGGTACAATGGTATGAAACTCGCTAGGTCATCTATACCTTGGAGTCTTGCCACCAACTTAATTTTTTGCAGCCAAGCAATGACATCTCCCTTGCCACAAAATGGCCTAACTGTCTCATTCGAAATACAGACCATACCCATCATTTTTTTTCTTTGAGCCGAAATAGCTTGTGATATGAAGGGAAGAAAAAGACAGAAGCAAAGAGAGAATTGTGGTAGTCTTACCTGTCAGTCCAGAAAAAGGGTCGCTTTCAATGTCCATGTGCTCTGTCTCGATCTGCAAGATTCACTCAATGTCCACATGTACTACCTGTCACTGTACAGTCTAACACATCTGCTCTAATGCGCTGTTTGTCGCCGACTGACTCCTCACGCCTCACTGACCCCACATGCTCATCGCAGCCCTTCTTGTGAGACCCACAGGCCCTACTTCCAACAGGACATACCTACTCCCTCACTTCTGATCCTTCCCTACGACACAGCCTGGCTCATAACACAACAGATCTTTGATAGAATTTCAATAGTTTCTCGGAAACAAATCTCATTCAACTTTTGGGGCAATATAAAGTTACTGTAGTGTTCATGCTTGGCTAGAGCTACCTTGTGTAGTAATAACCTCACTCACTCCTCATCTGACAATGACTGGCAATCTTTATTAAAAATTTCCTCATACCTTCTATAGTATGCAGGAAGCATGATACCCTTTTCCAGACTATAAGTGAATTCAGAAATTGAGTTCGCCATGATGTCTGGCGTAAATAAACTTACCAAACTTTTGGACTTCCTTGACTGTAACTCAATTAACTGTTGTTGTTGTGATATTTGCTTCTGCAACTCCTGTTGTTGTTCCTGTTTCATCTCTTGAAGTTGTATTCCTGCAGCTAATAGGTTCTCCATAATTTTATTTGTATGATGCACAAACTGTCAAATAACCTATGTAAGCATCGAAAAATCCTCATTGCCAGGTGATATGTCCTTACACCTCCAATATTGTAGTCTGGTTGATATTGTTGATGAGGGATAAAGAATATACTGTAACAGCATTATAACAATACCGAATAGAAACAGTGGCAGTAACAAACATGCAACGAAGCAACAATCAATATTTCCAACACACCAACTCGAACTGTAAATTGTATTTGGACTTTGAAGCCCAAACTTACAAACTGCTGACTACGTCAGACCGCTGCAATTTATATGTAGTGGTCCCATCTATTCTCATCAGAGGGTGTTGTACTCTCACCACAACAAAGAGAAACACAACTACTTAGTTGAAATTCTTTTATCTTTTATTTGTTTCAGTTACTGGAATGCAGCAATACGGGGGCACTGCCTTGGAGAGTTTAACCAAACAAATTGTCGTAATATTTATTTTTCAAGCCTGGTACTTATTCTGTTGGTCTCATTTGCTGACGTGCTAAGTTACAGAGACATAAACAAACCAGCACCAGTTGTCATGCAGTGGTGGGGGACAAACACAAACATCAAGACACACACACACACACACACAGATGCACACATATACAACAGGCTTCTTTCAGTTTCCATCTGACAAATCAACTCACAAGGCTTTGGTTGGCCCAGGGCTATAGAAGACACTTGGCTCAGGTGCCATGCTGTGGAACGGAACCTTACTCCATGTAGTTGGGAAGCAAACTTCTTACCACACAGCCACATTTCATAAGAGGCAAGATGACAGGTCTGTTAGAATATACTTCAATGCTAATAACTATAAAAACAAAGCAAGTGGGAATTGCATTATCTCTTATCACTTTAACTTCTTTCTATCATTAGACTGTGGCCATGTTTGGGTTGTTTCATTTGAAACAACACCAGTACTTAATATTTTTTAAACCTGGTACTTATTCTATCAGTCTTTTTTGCCAAACCACTAAGTTATGGGGACATAAACACACCAACACTAGTTGTCAAGTGGTGGTGGGTGACAAACACAGACACACACATTGTATATACAATGAGCTTCTTTCAGTTTCCATCTAGCTAATCCATTCACAAGGTTTTGGTCGGCCCAAGGCTATAGAAAAAGACACTTGCTCAAGGTGTCATGCAGTGGGACTGAACCAAAAGCCATGTTGTCAGGAAGCAAACTTCTTACCAACCAACCACACCTGTGACAATAAAGTATTAATATGTAATGCGTATCTAATATCAACATCTGTGTCTGCTTGTTGTTGTTGCTGTTGTTTAGCATGGCAAATGAGTTCTGAATGAGCAAACATATGGCCATGGACACTCCAGCCATGACCATCCTATCTTTATTTTAGAGAGTCTATGTAGGATCATGCTATCCAGTATGTCCTTTCTCTTTCAAGATGGTAAAGAATGATGATATGAGGGAGTACTGGCAGCTATTTCTAGCTACAGCCTCCCTTATACACCAGATGATACTGTAAGTGTCAATAAAATCATCTAAAATCTAGATAGTGGTGCTCCAGCATGTCCACATTTCAATGACAGAAACTACATAGGAGAGAGGGAGGGGGAGGAGTGAGTGTATTTGTGTGTGTGTGTGTGAATAGGGGAGAAGTTTTCTTCCAGACATATTACATTAAAAACATTATGTTCAAGTATCTTTTTTCTAAGAAAAGTTTTCATATTTCCTTATTAGTCTTCTATGTTTAGTTTGGGAAGTTGTGAAATGTTAGACTAATGGATTTAGGAATGTTACAAATGCACATAGGCGTGGCTATGAATGCAGGAGTGACTTATTGGTGCAGGAATGCCTGTGAGGTTATGAAGCTTAATTCCTAACCATATGCATACACACACACACACACACACATATATATATATATATAAAAGAATAAGATAAAGAGACCAATAGCAAAGGTAGAATTACATTTTATGTATATATATATATAAGTGCACATAAGCATATATTTATATGTGCATAATTATGCATATACTTCTATACATACACATGCATACATATGCATGAACATGTGTATGCATAATAATGTATGCATACATATGCATAAAAATGTGTACATGCATGCATATGCACATATATGCTTTACATACATATGCATAAAAATGTGCACATGCATGCATTACATACATAAGCATAAAAATGTATAGTATATATGTGCAAATATCTATGCATTACATATATATGCATACAAATGTATGCATTATGTACACATGCATGCATATGTATGCATTACATACATATGCATACAACTGTGCACATATGTATGCACACATGTATACCTACGTATGCATACACACACACACACACACATACAATATTAAATAAGTGACAAGGGAACAGAATTTACATAATGAGCTTCATTAGCTTACAGCTGTTTCTGATGTAAGATACTCAGAGGTGAGTACTTTCCTTCACTTGGGAGCTCCAAGGAAGCTATAAGGTGATGTGTATGGATGAGGACAGCTGTGTAAAGTGCTGATTGCTGAAAATGAATGGAATTTGTGGAAGAAAGAAATCCAGGAAGACATGGTGTGAAAGTTTATCACAAGCTGTTGCACCTCATGAAGAGATGACAAAAGGCCAAGATGATCAGCAATTTGCTGTGCTTGAGAAGATCTGCCTGTCATAGAAAAAAACGAGGTCCTAAGAGCATTTTGTTTATGTCCATACATGCTGTGCCTTGCCCTCAGTATCCAATCCTAATGTTTATCTTCCTATCACTTTTCTAATTGGGTCATCCCATAAATAATGCAGTGTTTTTAATATTTCTTTTATTTTTCAAAATTAAAATAAGCAAAGTTCTTTTTTAATTTAAAATATACTCTCCTTCATTTGCTACAATGCTCTTCCATCTACCTGGTAAACTTGCAAGGCCCCTCTTCCAAAATTCTGTGATGAAAAATATTCCTCCAGTACTGTTCTGACCTCATCTACAGAATTCATATTTTTTCTGTCTAAATGATTTTGAAGACTGCAGAATAAATGAATCAGATGGGGAAATGTCTGGCGAATATGTTTGGTGGGACATAATTTCCCATTCAAATTACTCTAGCCTTTGGAATATCATCCTTGCTGTATGTGGTTGAGCATTATCCTGATGGAGACCTTCGAACATTGGGCCTCACCGAGATGATGACTTCTGATTGAGACCTTTGGAAATATGCTGTGCGTGAGAAGACCCGGCAAGCCAAGTGAGACCTAAATCCAAGGCCTCTGCCAGGGGTGTAGCCAGCCTACTTATGTGTACCTTTCCTTCATTGGACACTAAACTCAGCTTGCGAAGACTTTTTGAGGCAAGTGAAATTGAAATCAAACTAAATCTGATGACTGGCACCCATGCCAATGTCGTCTCCTTCATTGGACACAAAACTCAGCTTGCGAAGACTTATTAGGGCAAGCGAAAGCAAAATCGGGATGGCACCTGTGCCCAGCGCCGCCTTTCTGGCACTTGTGCCAGTGACATGTGTAAGGATTTTTGAGCGAGATCGTTGCCAGTGCCCCTGGACTGGCTCTTGTGCGGGTAGCACATAAAATACACCATTTTGAGCATGGCCGTTGCCAGCACTGCCTGACTGGCCTTCGTGCGGGTGACACGTAAAAGCACCCACTACACTCTCTGAGTGGTTGGCGTTAGGAAGGGCATCCAGCTGTAGAAACTCTGCCAAATCAGATTGGAGCCTGGTGTAGCCATCTGGTTTCACCAGTCCTCAGTCAAATCGTCCAACCCATGCTAGCATGGAAAGCGGACGTTAAACGATGATGAAGAACACCCTTCATTTTGAAACCAAGGATGGTAATTTTTCTTCTAGCGCTGACTTAAGCCACTCAAACTGCTCACAGTACATCTGTTATTTTCTGGTTTGGGTTTAAAAGTTCAAAGTGGACTAAACCTTTCATATCCCACCAAACAGATAACAACACCTTACGTGGGTGAAGATCTTCTTTGTCCTGGAGTGCTGGTGTTTCTCCTTTCCCTACTCATTGTCTTCAGCAATTCACATTTTTATAGAGAACCCATTTCTCGTCACCAGTCACTATTTGGTCCCAAAAAGGTTCATTCATGAGAAGTGACAGCAAAGAAGAGCACACATTCACTCTCTGTGCGTAATTAGACTGGGAAAGTTTGTGAGGAACCCATTGACCCAATTTGCTGACTTTTCTGATGGTACGCAATTGTCAATGAACGGTTGAATGACCAAATCCAAGCTTCTCTGCTAGTTCTTCAACAGTTACAATGAGATTTTGTTCCACCAAGGTTTGCAGGAATGCCCTCGTTGAGATCTACAGATCTTCCAGGATGAGGTTTGTCTTCTAGGCTGTAGTTTCTGGCTTGGAATTTTTGGAATCACCATTGACAATAGCATATGCTTATTGTCCGATCCCCGTATACTGCATTAATATTCCTTGCATGTTCCGTTGCATTGTTGCCTTTATTGAACTCATAAAGCAAAATATGCTGAATATGCTCCTTTGTCACTTCCATTATAGCTTTGAAAAAATGACTTAAAATCGAACTGCACTCTTCAAAACTTGCACTAAGAATAATAACAAGGTAAAATTACTACCTGCTTTTATAGCAAGTTGATGCAGGTAGTTTATCCTACGACTTTTAGTTTACGCAATTGCAAAAACTGCATTATTTATGGGATGACCCAATACTTAGCTGTTATAATTACTTGAGAGCTGAATTAGCACATATTTCATCCTGTGTTTCTTTGAGTTACCAGTGCCTCTTTCTTCCCTTGGAACCACTTCCTATTGACATCCATCCCACATTCTTGTTCCTTCCCTCATGATTTTTCAACAATCACACCCTTTCAGTGCCCTCTGTTACCTTTCTCTCTCCTCTGAGCTACATCATTGACCAACAGCAATCATTCTGTATGCCCTCTCATATCCACAGTTGACGCCCCCCCCCCACATTATTGCTACATTCACAAGCCATGATTCATTAACTCTGATCTCTATCTACCACTGTTTATCACCCTATACATCATTTCTCAACTTTCTCACTGCACCTTCACACCTTCCCTCAGTACCAATATTTTCCATCACTTGTTACGCTCACCTCTACTAACACACACACCCTTTAATAGTAATGATAATAGTAATAAGGACACTTATGAGATGCTGAGCAAAGTTTCCTTTGCCTTTAGCAATGTAACACACACATGTACACATAGGCAAGCATGCTCACAGATACTAATAGAAAATTCCAAGTGCTCATAGGCATCTGCAATCATACACACTTGTGCACATACCCACAGTGGATATACATATTTTGTGTAAGAAATTTCTCTAGACTTCTCCTTCTATATCTATGTATTGGGCTAACCTACTTCATCGTCTGGGGGTGTCGACACAACAGTATTACAACACAAATTCACTTCATCTTTTTTTTTATCTTAGTTACATAGAATCAATCTTTTATCTACGTTGTCTCTCCCATCAACAATTTCATTTTGATGCCACACCCACTATGTGTAATTAATAAATTTCTCAAGCCAGACATCATGTAGTAAAGAGCACCTTAACTATGCATGCATTATATGTAAACACACACTATCTCTCACGTACAGATTTTACGTAAGCCAAAACTTGACTTGTGAAAATTTCACATCCTACCATCAAACAGCATATAATTATGAGCAAGCAGCTAGGTTATAAAAACATATTCTAAAAAAGTTGTTAAATATTAAAACAAAACAAAAAAAAAACATTGAGATTGAGAAAATTTAACAGTAGCTTTGTAGATTTCATTTGAAGAGTTGCTACTGATTTTAACTGGAATATAGAAAATGTAAAAATAATTAGTACTGTTAAAAATGAATAAAAGGCTATACCTTTAATCCATTAATATATAGAGGTTTCTGTAAATAACCAATGTATCTTGAAACCATTAACATATTTATTTGTCATATCTCAGACAAATTTAGATAATATAGCTGTATTTTTTTCTGTATAGCTTTAGAATGAGTGCAATGCACATGTATCTGGTTTTAAACATGTATTTTAAATACCTAGAAGTACAATATCGTTCATCTGTTTCAGTCATTTGACTCCAGCCATGCTGGAGTATTTTTTCAGAGTTTTTTTTTAAAGGGTTCTTTTTAGCTGAACAAATTGACCCCAGTACTTTTTTTATTTGAAGCTTAGAACTTATTCTATCGGTCTCTTTTGCTGAAACACTAAGTTACAGGGATATAAACACGCCAACACCAGTTGTCAAGTGGTGGTAGGGGAACGAATACATAAACGAAGACATAGCTATATACATATATACAAAGTGCCTGCTACTTTGATGGACAAGGTGCAAGCAGAACTTAATTGGATGACCAAGCTTGGAGTTATCGTCAAAAAGACTCAACCCACAAACTAGGCTAATAGCATGGTGACAGTAGTGAAACCAAACAAGATTAGGACCCAAAAGATCTCAATCATGCCATAAAAAGAAAACATTATCCCATGGGAACTGTTGAGGAAATTATGTCATGAATGCCAGGTACTAAGCTGTTAACTGTTCTTGACGTAGAGTTTGAATTTTGGCAGATACAACATGATGAAAGCAGTTACAAGTTGTGTACCTTCAATACCCCTTTCAGTAGATACTGATTCCCCTGATTACCTTTCAGAGTGGAGTCAGCAGCGGAAGTATTTCAGAGAACAATGTCACAGATCCTAGAAGGTTTATCAGGCACAGAATGTATTATTGATGACATTTTGGTGTGGGGTACAGATGTCAAGCAACATGATGAAAGACTGCATGTCATTCTGAACAGAATGCCGTTAAGTGGCCTGAAATTGAAAGTGAAGAAATGCAAGCTGAGAATGATGGAGGTCACATATGTAGGGCATCTTCTCATTGACAAAGAACTGAAGCCAAATCTTGAAAAGGTGAAAACTATCAAAGATAATGCCGGAACATGAAAACAAAACAGATCTGATGAGATTTCTTAGTATGATACAGTATCTGGGAAAGTTCATGCCAAATCTCTTCAGTGAAGCTGCAGCTCTATGAGAGTTATTGCTGAAGGACATTGCATGGAATTTGGAAGAAAGGCAGCAAACATGTTTTAAGAATTTGAAACAAAGAGTGACAGAGACTCCAGTACTACAGTACTTTGATGTTACAAAGCCAGAAATGTTATCTGTGGATGCAGGCTCCAAAAGGCTGGGAGCAATGGTGATGCAAACTGACAAGCCTGTAGCATTTGCTTCAAGTTCACAGACAAGTGCACAAAAGAAATATGCACAGATTGAAAAAGAAATGCTAGGTATCCTACATGGATGTGAAAAGTTTCATCAGTACATCCACATGAAAACAGTTCAAGTTGAAACTGATCACAAGCCCCTTAAAATCATATTTCAGAAACCCTTGTGTAGAGTTCCTCAGAGGTTGCAGAGAATGTTGCTGCATCTGGAGAAGTATGATCTTCAAATTACCTACAGACCTGGCAAAGAACTGATTGTTGCAGATGCCTTGAACAGGGCATATCTTCAAGCCATTAATGATTAGTTTGAGGAAACTGAGTGTGATGTGGACCTAATACCACAACTGCCGATGACCTCAGGAAAGTTGAGTGAATTCTGGATTACCACAGCAAATGACCCTTATAATTTTTCAAATTTTCTTTTTTATAACATATAAATGTTTTTATGGGGGGAAAATATTGAAAAACATCAATACATGCAAGAGTGATAAAAAAAACGAGGAGGTTTGTCTTTAGATGTGCTAGAAACAACAGCCAAATCACCCTTAAATCACTCATTTTTCCCTCTGAAAATACAAATTTTTTTTTTTACTGAAAATGCACTTCCCATGGTTTTCAAGTGCAAAAAAAAAAAAAAATGGCCAAAATAGAATAACTAAATTTGAGTTAGTTTTTTAAAATTCTTTCAATATGTTCTCATTGCTAATTTTATCTGATGTGTTTGTGGTAGGTTTTGGCAGCATTTTCCATTCCATGTGTGGTAAATAGTAGTAACAGAAAAGGAGGAATTTCAATTATCCCCATGTGGTGAGTTGTAATACAAAAAATATTGTTGTTGTTGTTGGCACTCCGTCGCTTACAACGTCAAGGATTCCAGTTGATCAGATCAATGGAACAGCCGGCTCGTGAAATCAACGTGCAAGTGGATGAGCATTTCACATACATGTGTACCCTTAACATAGTTCTTGGGGATATTCAGCATGACACAGTGTGACAAAGCTGGCTCTTTGAAATACAGGTACAACAGAAACAGGAAGAAAGAGTGAGAGAAAGTTGTAGTGAAAGAGTACAGCAGAGTTCGCCACCATCCCCTGCCAGAGCCTCGTGGAGCTTTAGGTGTTTTCGCTTAATAAACACTCACAACACCCAGTCTGGGAATCGAAACCGCGATCCTATGACCGCGAGTCCGCTGCCCTAACCACTGGGCCATTGCGCCTCCACACACACACACACACACACACACACAAATATATATATAAAAAATAAAAGAAGGAAAATGCACACACTTTACATAGTTTTAATATATTTTATATTGTGTTTGTCGACCGGTTTTGCTTTCGCTAATCATGACATTAAAATTATCGTGATTTTAGTCTATGTTGTGTGTGGAGAAGTTTAGGAATGAATGATTCAATAAGTAGAAAAATCTAAGGGGAAGAATTCGTGATTGTTACCCTACATAAAGAGCAAATTCCTTTGAGTGAACACATAGAGAGATGTGCAGGTAACATCGAACAAAATTTCACAGTTTTCCCCTTCTACCAGTGCAAAGAAACAATTTCTATGCAAGAACATTTCAATTAAGAAAATTTTTAAATCAGAAAAAACAGAACACGTCTAAATATGCACATAACCAACTTTGATCTCAGCATATATTTTAATTCACAATTACATACCCATCACTGTACATATTTCTCCCCACTATTTTAGGTTTTGAATTTTTGTGTATATTCCCCCCACCCCCGAAAGATAAACAATTATCTCCCCTGTCCCCAATAATAACAATCACCAATTACCTTCCCTTACATTTTTCTACTTGTTCAATCATTCACTCATGAACTTCTCCACACACAACATGGACTAAAATTTTCTTAAGAAAATACAAAATAAATATTTTTATTGTCATGATTAATAAAAGCGAAACTAGTCGATAAACACAATATAAAATATATCAAAACTGTGTAAAGTGTGTGCATTTTCCTTCTTTTATTTCTTATGCATATTTTTTGTATTACAACTCACCATGTGGGGATAATCGAAATTCCTCCCTTTCAGTTACTGCACACACACACACACACACGTATATACACACACACATATATATACACATATATATACATACATACATTTATATATACAGAGTGAAACTATTAAAAGTGAAAGAATAAAAGTGAAATTATTAAAAGTGAAACAGTATAAAAGTTTAACTATAACCGTTACTCCATTGAAAGTTTCACTTTTATTCTTTGAGTTTTGAGATGTAATATGGAACCGGTGCCAATGTTATATATATATATATATATATAATTATATATAAAGGGCATTAACTGTGTATTAATGCCTCACGCTATCGAGGGACTAAATAAGTAAAAAAAACTACCAAAAATAAGCAACGTATTTACCGAAAGCGAGAGAATGCAGCTTTTCAAAATTTATCTCTTAAAAACATTTAACTCAACGGTAGACCACTGGTTTCTCAATCAAATACAGAAAAAACTGTGAAGTAACCTGTATTCTTTTGTTCATCAGTACACGTATGGTCAAGATATATA
>NC_068981.1:132177747-132187904 GCF_001194135.2 Octopus bimaculoides
ATATATACATATACATATATATGTATATCCCTCTCTTTCACTCTCATTTATTATTGTCATCTATGCATTCATTTATCTAATTTTGTCACCTGAAAACTCTTGGTTATAGTTCTAGTCAAGAATTCCAATACCCAATTCTATCTTATTATTATCATCCATATTCTCTCACACCAGCAGCCTGAGTTTTTGCTGTTTTATAGTCTGCTCGCCCTTCCCACCACCTGTACTGGAAGTGTCTATCCTCTGACCTCTATCGGGCACGGGTGAATTTAGACCAATCTAAGGCTTTCAATAGGGTTGACCACGAGTATCTGGCGATGCCCTAGAGGAGACTCTAGGCTTCAATAAAAAGCAGCTAGCCAGCCTGTTCGGAAGGACCTTTGGGACGAGATTTCTGGATAATTACCAGAAATCCTTGACATGGTTGTGCTATCGATCGGCCTTACCGGTTCAGGAAAGGTTGTCAAGGCATGGTTACGACACCTCTCCCACGTGTCCGAGGTGCAGTGAAATGGTCACGCATTCCTTCGTACACTGTGAGGAGTCGAGGGAGTTGATAGCCTATGCCGAACAGCTGATGTCGGATGCGGAAAGAGTACGGCTCTCGATTGAGTCCATGATAAAGATTGTACCACCTTTCTCTTTCTCTAGAGAAAAGAAGGTAGTATTTCTCTGTGTAATAACCATACTGAAAGTCATGGTATGGAAGATGCGAGTGAAAGGGATTGCGACAGGCCATTTCATCTCCAGACGTGGGCTGGTGGATTACTTCACCGCCCACCTTTCTAGCAAGATCCATCTGGAGAGGAGGAGACTGTCGCAAAGAGTGTTTGGAAAAAGATGGACGGAAGTAGTAAGAAAGATGAGAATGCAATGAGCTGTGCTTGCACGGTCGGTCCAGGCATAGAAGAACAGAAAGGATTACCAAAAGGAAATCAACAGGCGGGTTAGTTCACTAACCCGAACCCTGTAAATAGTGTGAATTTAACATGTAATTTTTAACTCATATCATTCGACATTCATATCCATAAATTCATTCGTTTATAATCTTGTGTTAGAGTGTGTCTGATCCCTATAGTCTGTCCCCTCTATGTATCCTTTTTATAAGGAATAAAGAAAATGCCTCTAACCTCTATTGGATGTCTCTCTCATGAACACCCCCAAAGGCCTAATATTCCCCCATCCCTACTTAGGGTTTATCTCCTATGTAATGTAGTAATTATGTAGCACATAAAATGATGGTGTAGTGTATGCAGGATGAAGGCTATTGTATGTTTATGAGTTCTGCCAAAGGCGAGCTTTCTTTTCAGGTACATGATGTTGTTGTCCCCCATCCCAGTGTTTCACGGGCCCACACCCTCAGGGTTGGCACACTTAATGTTGGTACACTGAAAGGTAGGTCTGGTGAGATTGTTGAGCTGCTTGAACAGAGAGGAAGTTCTGCTAGATTCCTCACAGACAAAGAACATAGGTATAAGATTTTCTGGGCAGGGAACACTGATGGGGTCGGGGGCCTGGGTATACTTCTTGTGGAGAAATGGGTGTTAATAAGGTAATCAAAGTAGTCAGAGTCTGTGATAGAATACTTAAGATTAGATTAGTGCTGCAACATGGATTAGTAACCATTATATTGGCTTATGCCTCTCAGCTGGGGCTACCTGCTGAACAGAAAGATCGATTTTATGACACCCTCTTGCAGACAACCTTATCAACGAATGACAAGGACCTTCTCTTTGTGGCTGGTGACTTCAATGGGCGTGTTGGACAACATGCAGGGGGCTTCCATGGTGTATATGGAGGCTATAGTTTTGGTTCCCGCAATGAGGAGGGAACCAGGCTGCTGGAGCTCTGCGACGCAAATGATTTTATGGTTTGTAATACTTACGACAGGAAACCTGCCAGCCACCTATTCACCTACCGATCTGGTGGACACACTAGTCAAATTGATTACATCCTCGCCAGGAAAGATGGCTACTTATAAGTGTCAAAACCTTCCCAGGTGAAGAATGTACCCCACAACATAGATTAGTAGTTAGCAACTTCAGGATCAGGTCTAAATGGATGCCCAGAAGACAGCCAGCATGGAGAAGAAG
Organism: Octopus bimaculoides; assembly: GCF_001194135.2. Classification (NCBI taxonomy): domain Eukaryota; kingdom Metazoa; phylum Mollusca; class Cephalopoda; order Octopoda; family Octopodidae; genus Octopus; species Octopus bimaculoides. The sequence continues at coordinate 132,179,841 of NC_068981.1, forward strand.
GGTCTAGAAGCTTAAGGATCCTATGAATGGACAGAGATTCAGAGATGTATTACTCAAAGCTTTTGACAAAATAGAAGGGGGATATAGTATCATATAATGTGGAAGACAATTGGAGGTTTCTATGGGACAACCTATTGAGGGCTACTGACCAGATCTGTGGATGGTGCAAAATTCTCTCTTGACCCAAGGTAACATGGTGGTGGAACAATGTAGTTGACAGGGCCATTAGGAAAAAGAAACAGGCATGGAAGGACTGGAAGAATGGTGGTAGCAGGGAATTGTATCAGATTGCCAGAAGGGAAGCTAGGAGACAGGTTTATTTTGCCAGAGGGGAAGCAGATAAGAAAAAAATTGCCAATGTTCTGCATTGTGAGGACCAAAGACTTGAAGGGTTTTGTGTTGCAAGACAGTGTGTGAGAGAAATGTGTCCACATAGATGATGGCTCACTTGCATTTAATGAGTCTGCAAGGAGAGAGATGTGGTGACACCACTATGAAAGGTTGCTAAATGAAGAGAATGAATGGGAGAAAGAGGGTCTGCCGAATGTCAACCCAACAGAGGGACCAGCTATCTGAATTCACAGTACCTTGGTAGATATAGCAATTAAGAGTATGAAGACTGGGAAAGACCCACCCCCGCCCATCAGGAATCACCGCAGAGATGCTTAAAATATTTGGCAGTGTCAGCTATAGTCTAGTCACCCGTATAGTCAATCAAGTGATACATGAAGAAGTCATACCCAACGGCTGTTGTTCGCGTGACAGTAGCATAGGAAAGTAGGTTATACATCATTAGATGTATACCTGACTTTCCTATATAAAATTAAAAATATAATGGAACGCTGAACTCCAGACTATCAACTTAAACAACATTTATTCAGGTGGTAAATATATACATCTTTAGCTCTTGTTTGTTGTTACAGCTTCTGTGTGTGTGAGTATTGTCGTTGGGACGTTGGTATGTAGATGTAAGCGAGCTGTCGAGCGTAAGTCCGAAAGATGGAGAGAGACAGCTAAACACGTCCATGCTCAATCGCTGGCCAGCAAGAAAGAGGCAGAAATGAAGCGGGAACGCTTGGTTGTTGAATTCCACGCATGCGTGAGACTACGCATGCGCACAGCGTTACTACAGTAGTATTAGAGAGAGATATGGTAATGTTGCAGAGAAAAGAAATTGAGCTAATGAAAGCAAGAGAGTGTGGGACGAGATGGCTTCTACATTGGTTAATTCCATAGTTGTCATTCTGTGAAGTTACCTCAGTCGAAACAGCATTTCGCTTGAGCCGGTCAGTCGCCTCTCTGTCAGTCATTCTCACTAACTGTGTTCTGACTTTACTTGCGGAGTTCTTGTTTTTATAACTATCCAAAATTAGCCAGAAAGATAGACGTATTGTTGAGAACAATAGATTTCGTTGGAGGCCTGTGATATCTCTATTGTAGCTATTGGTGAAATAGAAGAGTCAAGTGGCGAAGACATTATTTTGCTTAGCTAAGGCATCTGGCAAATGTAACTGCTGTCACTCACAGAAAAAAAAAAAAAAACTATTGTTTTACCGTGAGAAAAGTGCTGTTGAACTATTAATTGAAATTTGGCCATCGAGGATCAATTCCACGCCATGCCTGCAAGATCCACTACAAGCATTTGTAATAAAAAGACTATCTCATTTTGCTTGTTGAATCTTTCATATTCCAATGCAGATGAATCCTCATCATTCAACAATGAGAATTTGATTCACTTAACTGAATAACCTGCTCCAGTATCAATTTATAAATAGCTAACTTTCCACGGATGCGTGTACCCTTTACATAAATTCCAGGTAGAATCAACGTGACAAGGTGTGACAGGGCATGTACTTTTGAATTATGGGGTACAAAACATCTGATGTGCTACTATACAGTTTCCGATCGTTCAGTTTCATCAACAAAATATGAACTGACTTAAAACTAAAGAAGGCGACATCTGCGTAAGATGCCAGTGGGATCGAACCGTGGATATCGTAGTTGTGAGTGAACTTCTTACTTAGACTGCACTTTCAATTTATAAAATACTTCATAATATAAATGATGGGCAAGAAATGTGTAGTTTAAAATTCGAGTTGTTTCCCTTGTTTTTTAATTTTTTTTTATTATTATTCAATTGTTGAACCCGGAACAAACACAAGTTTCTTATTAAGTTATTGACAGGTGTCGTCTCAATTTGTTTCATGAACTTTCGTTCAGTTTGCTGCAATAATGAACGAAATTTTAGTCAGAACCAATCGGAGTTTTTATAATGTTGGAGATACAGTTTACGGGTAAAGAAAAATTCTTTATAATTATTTTGTTATTTCTATTGTTGCGTTGTTGTTATTTAGGCCCACCTTCATCAACAGATTGATGATCAAAAATATTTCAGCCGTGGTCACCTCATCCCTTTTGACTGTCTAAGATTAATTAATTACCAGGAAGTCTTTCTCGAATTTTTTTTTAAACAGTGCAGTGTAATTTGATTTGAAGTAAATTTGACTGTTATTACTAACAAGGCGTGGGACCATATAGAAGCTTTCGTTTCTATTGTTCTTTCTTTTCTTGTTTTTCTTTCTATAAACACTTGAGTTTCACAGTGAGGCTATTCCACTTCAGTTTCATTAGCGAAAGTAGTTATTTTAATGGTAACATAAATCTAAATAGAATTCGTCTAGCAAAGTAAATCAATCTATAATATTTGATCTTGTTGTTGCGTAGCCTTAGGTCAGTCCTGATCGACCAGTACTATGGTCAGACATTTCAACCTCTGCAAGAACTATTGGATTGAGATTTCTTAGTCTTGTTTACGTTCTTTAATACTTTTTATGTAGGACAGAAATTTTTTTCTTCTTGATTCTGACTGAGCATTTGGAATTGAAAAACAAAACTCCGAAGATTGCTTTTGCGTTTTCAGGAGGGGTAACATAATAGAAAAGCTAGGACGGAATTAAAAACAAAAAAAAAACACCTTAAAAGGAATGTGTATTTCCCTTTTTTAAGACGATAGAGTGATTGAGCAAGATTTGGCTATAGTTTCTAGCAGGTAGAACGACCACTTTGGGACTTCTTCGTTAGGTCGTATTGATTTCAGTAGTGATGGTAGTCATAAGACAAGCACTTTGCTTCTTACTGTAAACAATGTCGCTCCATTTACGTTCTTAATGTTTACTAGAAGGAAAAAGTGGAAGAAAAAAAAGAAGACGTTCCCTCCCCACTTAAAAAAAAATTCATAAGTTTCTGATTCTCCTCTCCCAAAATTCCATGTTAGAGAGAGAGAGAGAGAGGGGGGCCTTTTAACTGTTATAAATGAACAACTGTAAATAGAAGCTAACAGTTACTGTTGAACGAGAAAAGACTTTATCTAAATTATTTTCACTATTTGGATCAAAGAGATCGGAAGAGCTCATACAGAAGCCCTCCAAAACGATGGGAAGATGACCGTCAGAAAATTCAAGCTCAAATGGAAGAGCAAGGTGCAATCAAGGGAAGAATGGAAGTGTTTTCTAGCGATGTGTAGCATATCTGATAGTCTGGTTGATAACCCTAAAACCCTAACCCTAACACCCTAGTGAAAATCGTGCAGGTGTTAATCTGAAAATTTACCTTATATTTTTATTAACTTGGTTTGCCAACTGTCTGCAGGTGTATATATTTTACATAACTTCATTTCAAAGCTTTGTTTATTTAAGTTCCTCTTTTGTGCTGTTGGAAAATGTAACCCTTCAAATTACTTAGATAAGGATACAATATGATTTTCTCTGTTGTATATTAACAAACAGATTATTATCAAATATTATTTCCTCCTGTTCCCCATCATCGTCGTACTATATCCGTTTTGATCATATGCTGTCTTATAATGCATGATAAAATCCTATCCTGTATGGTACGGATCTTCCCACTTCTTGACTTTTCTCCTTCCTTCTGTCACAAGTACCTTCCACTGTATACTCTTTTACTTGTTTCAGTCATTTGACTGTGGCCATGCTGGAGCACCACCTTTAGTCGAGCAAATCGACCCCAGGACTTATTCTTTGTAAGCCTAGTACTTATTCTATCGGTCTCTTTTTGCCTAACCTCTAAGTGTCGGGGACATAAACACACAAGCATCGGTTGTCAAGCAATGCTAGGGGGACAAACACACGCAAACACACACACACAGATACATATATATATACATATATCCAACGGGCTTCTTTCAGTTTCTGTCTATCAAATCCACTCACAAGGCTTTGGTTGGCCCGAGGCTATAGTAGAAGACACCTGCCCAAGGTGCCACGCAGTGGGACTGAACCCAGAACCATGTGGTTGGTAAGCAAGCTACTTACCACACAGCCACTCCTGCGTACAAAACATTTTTACCTCATCAGTGCCATCCATCCACAGCATCAAATATCAGTGCAAGCACAGCTGCTATCCCTACATACATTGACTAATGCTTTGAATCCTCCACTGTTCACTTGAATTCTGATTAGATACTTTCAACTGATCATACTCAACTAATTTTGATCCAGTCTCTGGATTTTCTACATTCATTATCCATATCTTACTACCATCCAGCTTCACACATTTCCCTATGTATTGCCTTTGCATGGAGAAAATTCACATTAGAAGTATTAGCCTCACATATGGGTTGAGTAAGAATATATTTTTGATATTTTTTACAAGCCAATAAGAGTAGTAATGTATGTCATTCTTGTTGATCCTTCAATGATCACTACAATAAAATTGTTCAGTCTGCTGTGTTGATTAAAAAAAAAAAAAAAAAAAAATTTCAAGCTTTTGTAAGGAATAAAGCCAAATAAATATATACAGCAGTTTCTATATTTGAAAAAATTTCAAAACTTGAGCCCTACAAAATCCTGTTTTGTGCCACTCAAAGCAGCAAAGTTGGTGTTTTCTTCTGAATCTTCATTATATGCAGCAATAATGTATACCAATGTAAGTAACTACAATGTGCAGGTGTGGCTGTGTAGTAAAAAATTTGCTTCCCAACCACATATATGGCCTTGGATTTAGTCTCAATGTGTGGCACCTTGGGTGAATATCTTCTACTATAGACCCAGGCCAACCAAAGCCTTGTGAGTGGATTTGAAAGATGGAAACTGAAAGAAGCAGTGTCGTATATATGTGTGTGTGTATGCCTCCCACTACATGACAACAGTGTTGGTTTGTTTGTGTCCCTGTAACTTAGTGGGTTAGCATAAGAGACCAATAGATTAAGTACCAGATTTCAAAAAGTAAGTACTGCATTCAATTCATTCCGCTAAAAACCTTTAAGGTGGTGCCCCAGCATGACTGCAGTCCATTGGGTGAAACAAGTAAAAGATACAAGAAATGAATTAATCCAAATGCATCTTTCAGTTTCTGAGAAGCTTCCAGATGTTTTGATTAGAGAAACAACTAATTATCCATAATGAGTTGAAATGTTTCTGTTTTGAATCCTTTATAAGAAATTGTCATACTTGTGGTTTCACTTCTGTTCTCTTTAGACTTCTTGCTTGTAACTATTAATGTGTACAAGTGTGTCTGTGTGTGCATGTGTGTGTGTATATATATATATATATATATATATATAGCCTTTAGGAAGCCAAACAAGAAGCTATCATACATTAACACAAATTCCTGTCATCCAGCCTATCCTCAAGCACAAAGATTTTTGATGCTGCCTGCCCATATTACAATGAGGCTTTGGCCACCAGCAGTTACACACCAGACCCTAACCCCTCCAAGAGAAAGTGCCACTGGAAAGTGTTGTAGTTCACACTACCCTTCTCTTTAAGTGTTAAAACCCAAGTAGGGAATATATTTCTTAGCTTAGTAGATAAGCACTTGCCCCATACAAATAGGCTCTACAAAATATTCAATAGGTATATCTTGAGAATTTCCTTTAATTGTGCACTCAGTGTAAAAAATATTTTAGTACGTAGGTCCACACCTGAGACAGAAGCAGGATGCTCATGTAGGGGTGATGCAGCATGACCACTGAATGGCCACTGTAACATGGAGATGATCATATACAAGCCAGAGGTAACAGCTGTAGGCCCAAATGGGTAACCAAATGCGTGAAAGTATATGAGAGCCCACTATAACAACCACAAGTCCTCCTTCAACATCCTGGAGGGACACAACGCCACAACCCTAGCTAAGCATGTTTAGTCTTTGAAAGAAGGTGCCACTGAGTACAGCATAAAGTGGAAGATCCTAGAGAAATGTAAACTGTACTTCAATAGCAGCAGATTATGCCTGGCTGAGAAAAGAGCACCCAGCACCCAAGCATTTACCTGAATCAGAGAAGTGAAATTTTTAATCCTTGCCCACATGAAAGGAAGTACATCCTAGCATACCTGCATGCCCCATCATAACTATAATCACCAGTCCCACAACTTTGGCCTTCCACCAATATCTTGGAGCCTGGCAAAGAGTTTGATCAAATCATACACTAATGCACCCACAAACATGCATGGTGGAACCTACCCAATTGACTGTTTTCCACTACCGCCAATATGAACTTCCACACATATTTTACCCTTACATACACTGCATGCACACATAAAAGCCCCATGTACTTAACCAATGCATAAAAGAAAGAAAACACACTAACGAACACAGATGTGTATGCCACACCCCCTGCAAAGGTTATACATATAGTACCACTACACAAATTCCATTTCCACAAGAACACCAACCTTAAAGACATACACATTTCCCACAAACTTTTCCAGAAAACTCTTACTAACTTGCCACATAACCACCCTAGTGGTGAGGTTTTGGTACCGAGGACATAACTCTTAACTCAATCCCCTACTCATTTCGTTTCATTATCTTTTTTACAGCAACTACAAACTAGATATGTCTGTTCACCTCCAACAAAAGAGAACAGTCGCTATATTTCATTCCATATTGACTACCTCTGATGAGCACAGAGTTACATAACCGGATTGTTACTTAATACTCTGTTGAATCCCTGGAGCAAAACTCATTGATCAGATCGGCCATAATGGATATATAATATTGTATACTTCAGATAATATATATATATATATTTATGTATGTAAGCTGTATTTAAAATTAAAGTTTAATCAGGTGACTTTAAGGTGTAGTATCCAAACCTTGTCATAGGAATGTCCCTTGTAGTGTGCCTGCAAAACACCTTCACTGCTTGCAGCTACCAGGCATCATCTAGGGTAGTGCACTTGTGTTGCTGGATGTACATAAGGACTTCCTTGGTGTGCGTTGAGTGTATTCTAAATGATTAATTAATATGGAAGACACCGTATTAATCATTTAGCATATTTATTTATGTATGTATATATATGTGTGTATATATATATATATATATATATATATATATAAATATATATTTATGTATGTGTATATATATATATTTTATGTATATATATATATATATTTATGTATTTGTATATACATTTAAAATATAAGGATAAAATCTATATAAGATTTTTCAAGTAGCCAGTGTGAAAAACCAATTTAGGAAAAAATTAATACAAAGTAAATAATTTTTCTTTATTCTTTTTTTTTCTTCCTTTATTTGCTTCAGTCATTTGACTGCGACCATGCTGGAGCACTGCCTTTAGCTGAGCAAATCGACCCCAGCACTTACTCTTTGTAAGCCTAGTACTTATTCTTTCAGTCGCTTTTGACAAACCGCTAGGTTACGGGGATGTAAACACACCAGCATCGGTTACCAAGCGATGTGGGGACAAACACAGATGCACAAACATATACATACCCATGCCAGCATGGAAAATGGACGTTAAACGATGATGATAATGATGATGATGATGATGATGATGGGCTTCTTTCAGTTTCCGTCTACCAAATCCACTCCCAAGGTTTTGGTCAGCCAGAGGCTAAAGTAGAAGACACTTGCCCAAGATACCATACAGTGGGATTGAACCCGTTTCCATGTGGTTGGTAAGCAACCTACTCACCAGACAGCCACTCCTGTACCAATAATAAATAATAAATGAATTTATATAAATATATATATATATATATATATATATGTATACATATATATGTATATATATATATATA
>NC_068981.1:132190083-132194723 GCF_001194135.2 Octopus bimaculoides
TATATATATATATATATATATATATATATATATATATTCTATGTATATATCTATTTATATATGAATGTATATATATATATATGTTTATATATATATATATATATTTATGTATGTATGTATATATATATATATATATACATATATTTATGTATGTATGTATATACATACACACACACATGCACACATATATAGGTATGTGTACGTGTGTGTGTGTGTGTGTATCCTGTTTCTGACCTTCAAATTATTGGAAAAAATCCAAGAGTTTGCATATGATTCTAATCATTGTCAGTCAGGGCTTCCTTTATAATTGTAAATAGTGCCTTTGTAGGATAGCTTGGACCAGACATAGGTGCAGCCTTCTGAAAGAAGTACACCATTTAATAAAAAAAAACAAAAAATCATTATACTAAGCTATTAAATTTTTGTTTTTTTACGTCTATCTTTTCAGCTAAATTCAAGTGTTTTAGTAACTTCTGTTTATATTTCTTCATCCATACTTATAATTACTTGTTTAAAGTAATCATAATTGTGTTTAAAATATGGAAATTTGAAGAAAATTTCAAAATAACAATTAAACATTTACTGTGGGGAGGACACTGTCTCAACGTTTTGTTTGAATTTCACAAAAGTATGCCTTTACCAGTATAATTTTTTTGTAAGACAGCTTTGTTGGATGGATATTAATTTCATTGTGGCCTTCCATCATAAAAAGATCTCTCTATATCTGGAGTAGATGACCCACTGAACTAGCATACACATATAGACGCACATCCGAATGTATATGCATGTCCATACTAATTATTTTATATATATCTTATAAAATGTTATATGTTATAAATGGTTAAGTATACATAGTTTTGAAGTTAAGTATGAATGCTTGGGATAAGGTGGTTATTGGGTGAGGGTATGGGAAAGTGGCTGTGGTTGGAAAATAAATAAAATATAGATTAGTTATCCTGGCAGAATATGTGGATTATTTAAAATGCTTAAAATCTTGTAATTTAAACAGCATTGTATGTAGGCAAGGAGAGAAGATTTCTTTCCTGATGTTCAAGATGTTTGCTGTTGAGGTTATGATATTTAGCTTGCTTCTCAGTGACACAGAAGTTACAGTTGTTGTCTTGTCCTGTATATCAGTCAAGCCTGGCTATTAAATTTATTTAGGGGTTTTCCACATTACCATCATTTAGGCCCCATATAATTTTGGTCAAAGAAATACTATTTCTTTTATTATTGTCTCTGAATGAAACCAAATACTGTGTACATCGTTCTGTGAAGGCATTTTTGATCAGTCTAATTTAAGTTTTTATGGTACCACCTGTGTCTGCAATGTTGGCCCTGTAGACCAATTCTTTTATAAGACACTTTTTGTTCAAAGGACACTTATCAGTGGATTGGTATTTGCATAATCATTGTGGTGTTGTTTTTTTAAAATTATAATTGAAAATTCCTGAGCCTGTATTGGGATGGCAACTATAACTTTTACTGGGTTCCTATTAAAGATCTTATGTTTGTGTGAACATGGCAATTGGGTGTCAATAAATTTTTGGAATCACTGGTTATATTTCTGGCTAAATTCATAGTATGGCCTATCAAAGGTTGGTTTAACATAAGTTATTTGATTCTCAAAACTGGACCTTTCTAATGCGATGCTATAGTATGGAATTGCCTCTTTGAAATATGCCCTTTCTCCATAACTACCAAATACTCATGCTTAAATTTGAAATTAAATATACATATGTTCATATATTCGTGTGTGTATGTGTGTTTATATATGAGTATGTGTATATGTGTGAGTGTGTGTGTATGTATAAGTGTTTGTATGTTGATCCTGGCTGCTTCAAAGTTGGAGATGGCTTGGAAGCAAGAGTTTCTCCACTGAACTTTATTCAGTGCTATCAACTCCCATATCTTTAGGTTTATCTTGCAGGTTTCCAAGCAGGACTTTAAATTGTCCTTCTAACAGAGCAGTGAGTGGCCTTGGTGCTTGGCACCAGAGCTAAGCTGACCATAGAAGAGAGCTTTAGGTAAGTGAGTGTCTTGCATGTATACCACATGGTCAATGCTCCGCAGTTGCACTTTGATAAGGAAACTTGCTATGCCTAGAATGTCACATTGTGCAAAAATCTTTGTGTTGGGGTCTTTATCCTGCCTCTTAATATTGTGAAGTCTTGGTAGCATGTAGAATCTACAGCAAAGTTTACTGCTCCTTTGGTCTATAATCCAGTGCTAATCGTCTCTCCATCTCTGGACAGTGGGCCTTTTTCCCTATGCATGCTCTTTTAGTTTTGGGTATTTCTATTAGAGCTTACTTTTGTTTTCATCAATCTTTTACAACCTTTTCTAATAGTGAAAACTCTTCTTCAGCAGTTCTGTTATCATTCAACTCAGTAAATTTTACAGCTTATAGCTTGAAAGTGGCATTATACAAAGAATATTTTTTCTTAACACCAACAATAACCATTATGAGAAAGCTATTCAAAGAAAATGTTTTATTTTATAGAACTTGTTATTTTAAAGGAATGTTTATATTTTTTCTTTGTACATTATACATATTTAATTAGGGTCAATAATTTGATTAATTAGCAATGCATAGCCAAAGCACATCATCAAAACAGTATATAGTTAACAGTATCACTAAAGAATGCTATCATGATAGTAAGCTAATCTAAGCACAGATTTTCTATGAATGAGTTATTTTGCAGTCAGACGGGCTTTTAAATAAGGAAATGAGTTTGTTATCACTGCTAATTATTAAAATAGTCAGCGTGGTACCTTGGGCAAGTGTCTTCTACTATAGCCTCAGGCTGACCAAAGCCTTGTGAGTGGATTTGGTAGACGGAAACTGAAAGAAGCCCATCATATATATGTATATATATATGTATGTGTGTGTATATGTTTGTGTGTCTGCATTTGTCCCCACAACATCGCTTGGGTGTTTATGTCTGTGTAACTTAGCGGTTTGGTAAAAGAGACTGATAGAATAAGTACTAGGCTTACAAAGAATAAGTCCTGGGATCAATTTGCTCAACTAAAGGCGGTGCTCTAGCATGGATGCAGTCAAATGATTGAAACAAGGAAAACAATAATTAAAAGACCAATTTTGCCAACAAGTGTTTTCAGTCATTTGATATGTACAGTAATTTAGTCAAAATGGCAGCACCCGAAGCACTTCATTCATCATATCTCTTATGTCTCAGGCTAAGTTATTTTTCTCAATATTATTCAGTGACATTTACAAATAAACTAAGATAGATAGTTTATAGCAGGATTTCTCAACCATATTTTGCCTATGGACCTTTTTGATTCCTATTTTACTCTACTGGACCCCTATAGACATTCGATGCTTAAAACAGTCCCATTATACTTTTTATAATTAAATATTATTAGGAATTGCTTAGAAAAAATGGTCAAAACATTTTGTATATCGTAGGAGTAAAATCAATTTTAACAGCAAAATCTTATATGGGCCCCTAAAGGCTATGTGGACCCCAGTTGAGAACCATTGGCTTATAGGATAATATATGGGCATGAATTTAATAAAATTTAAATGGAATATAATAAGTTGTTTATAGTTCATTCAAACATGGTGTGAGGTGGTAACAATCATAACCTGATTGGTAAGGAAGTAGTATCATACAACAAAAATTATAACTTTGCCTCATGTGTAAGTTGCACCTCAGTTTTTTCAGTTAAAATCAAGTATAAATAAAATAGTGTGATTTATGCATTAATAAGTACAATATATATAATCACTTCACTTATATATATATCTATACTAGTTGAACAATCCGTCGTTGCTGGACAATTTTTAGAATGGCTTATATAAATTTTTGTTTATTCCATGTCAGGCCATGCCTTTCCCAACAGTTAGGCTTCTTGATCATGACAGATTTGTGCAAGGAAAGCCTTTTTTCTGTCGAGGTCATATATGCCCTTTTATTAAACTATTTTCCTTAGTCATTGCATAGGGATCACCATAAACTTTAAGCTTATATAAAAATACCATTATTATTATTTACGGGATATGTATATATGTAAGCACCTGTGCTGGTACCACATAAAAAACACCTAATACACTGTAAAGTGGTTGGCATTAAAAGGGCATCCAGCCATAGAAACCAAACCAAAACGTATAGCTGGAACCTGGTGCAGCTCTCCAACTTGCCAGCTCTATCCAACCCATCCAACTGATGCGAACATAGAAAACAAATACAGTTCTATATTTAAGAGATGAGGAATGATGTACATTATTTACATTTGACGGACACAGCATTTCAGCTGATATACTCTCCACCCTTCATCAGGTGTCTTGGGGAAATTTCGAACCTGGGTTCTCATTCCTAAGGTATTTTTCAATGTTGTTGTTGTTGTTGTTGTTGTTGTTGTTTGTATTATTATTATTATTATTATTATTTGTTTGACTTTTGTTTTGCATTTGTACAAGTTGGATCCAAGTCTCACCCAGAGACCTCAAGAGACACCAAGTTAGAAGTTCATGTAGGTGTTATGCCTAGGGTACCATATATTTGGATTTGTACAGTTTTGTTCTAGTGAATGTTTAAGAAACCATAAGAAAATTATGTGCTTGCTTTAAAATTATTATTATTATTATTATTATTATTATTATTATTATCATC
>NC_068981.1:132195242-132196104 GCF_001194135.2 Octopus bimaculoides
TCTATGATCCAGCATAGTTTGTTTTCTTTCTCAATTAAGACTATGTCTGGCTTCCTTTTCTCTATCTCATGGCCACACTGAATCATAAAATCCCATAGGATCTTTGCATTTCTATTTTCGACGATGCCTTCAGGTTTGTGGTTGTACCAATTTTTTGCTCTGTCAAGTCCATACTTGTTGCAAAGTGTCCAATGGACAAGCCTGGCTATATTGTCGTGGTGTCTCTTATATTCCTTCTGGGCTAGTGGCTTATTGGCATATGTCATGCAGTTTCACCGTTTTGTCCACAGATTCCGCACTTATCACTTTCTGATGTGTTGTCTACTCTGTATTCTCTGTAGTTTGTTCTTAGTGCTTGCTCTTGGGCAGCACAGATTAGAGCCTCCGTTTCCAGTTTTAAATCACTTTTAGTCATCCACAGCCATGTTTTTTTCTATCTGTCTTATCTTCAACATCTCTATGAAATTGACCATGCATTCTTTTCTTTACACACATATTTTCAGTTTCATTCGTTTTCAATTTCTTGTATGGTGCTTTATCTTTGCAATCTTTCATCCTACACAAGCCTGACCTTCTTACTTCTAATAATAGCGGTTCTGTGGCATTTTTTATACACCATGATATGTTGTTTTCTTCTGCTCTAATGCTGTGTTCGCATCCAATAAGTCCTCTTCCCCTTCTTTTTCTTGGTACATACAGTCTGTCTGTGTCACTTTTTGGGTGGAGTGACCCATATCTAGTTAGCAACTTTCTTGTCTTTCTGTCTAAGCTGTTTAGTTCATCTACTCTCCATGCAATTACTCCTGCCCCATATCTAAGGTGTTGATAGCTTCGATCTTATATATATATATATATATATATG
>NC_068981.1:132196114-132197338 GCF_001194135.2 Octopus bimaculoides
TACATACATATATAAATATACACACACACACACACACACACATATATATACATGTCTATATACACAATATATATATGTATGTATATATATACGCAGGAATATAAATATATCTTTATATAAATATATACATGCATATAAATATACATGCTTCACTACTTCATCCAATGTCTTCCTGGGTCTCCCTCTATCCCGGATTCCTTTCACTGTTTGGGAGTGGCACTTCTTCACACAGCTCTCCTCATCCATCCATAGTACATGACCATACCAATGCAAACGTCTCTCTTGCATGCCACATCCGATGCTTCTTATGTCCAACATTTCTCTCAGGGCGCTTACACTCTGTCTTGTGTGTACACTGACATTACACATCCAGTGGATCATGCTAGCTTCATTTCTTTTGAGCCTACGCATGTCTTCAGCAGTCACGGCTCTTTTGCACACATGCATCATACAATCTACCTTTCACTTTGAGTGAGAGGCCCTTTGTCACCAGTAGGGGTAGAAGCTTTCTGAACTTTGCCCAGACTATTCTTATTCTAGTGGTAACACTCTCTGAGCTTCCACTCCCACTACAGACTTGGTCACCTAGGTAGTGGAAGCTATCAACTACTAGTTTCTTCCCCTGGCATGTGATGGAATTTGTTTTCTGAGCATGTGGTGTTTATTGCCCCTGTGCATCTGCTGCACACAAAAGCTATCTTCCCAGTTAATCTTCTTTTGATGTTGCTGCTCTTCTTATGTGTCCATAGCTTACACTGGCTACATCTTATAGAGTTTCTACCTACACCTTTTCTACAGATTGAGCAGGGCCACCTACCTGATGGTGTGTGTGATGTGTTCGCCTTCCTACTTACTAGAACTTTGGTCTTTGCAATATTGACTCTAAAGCTCTTTGATTCTAAACCTTGCTTCCACACCTGAAATTTCTTCTCTAGTACTGGTAGCGATTCTGCTATGAGGGCCAGGTCATCAGCATAGAGGAGCTCCCAGGGGCAACCCATCTTGAATTCCGCTGTTATTGCCTGGAGGACTATGATGAATAAAAGGGGACTGAGGGCTGATCTTTGGTAGACCACTACCTCTACCCGGAATTCTTCACTATACTCATTGCCAACCCTAACCTTACTAACGGACTCTCTGTATAGGGCCTGTACAGCCCTTATTAACCAGTTTCTGCATCGCTCAACAGATAAGGGATTGGGGGACCCTGTCAAAGGCTTTCTC
>NC_068981.1:132197438-132201312 GCF_001194135.2 Octopus bimaculoides
ATACTTATATATATATATAATTATATATATATAATTATATATATCGCAGCTCTAAGCTGAAACTATAAAAAAAAAATATATATATATATTATATATGTCGTCATCATCATCATCATCGTATGTGGGTGATGCAGATTCACTCGGGTTATGTATGTGTAAACTGTTCATAACCATAAGAAAACAAACAATTTGTTTTTATTTGTTGATGTGGGCATTGTGGACTTTTCAATTGAGAAGACGAGTAGGTGAAGAGTTTGTGCTTACTCGAAAGACTTGAACAAATCTTGTGGACCATCGAACTGTTCTTCCAAATTGGTGTACCAGGGTTGTACAGAATATGAGGTGTTTGTGATAGGTGAAGCTGAAGTTGTTGAGTCCATTTGAGAACAGCAGGAACTGAAAGTAAGTCCTCTTCGACAAATGCTTTTTTAAGCGATCAACAGAGATAGTATCTCGTTTTCATCTGATATCGAGAATGAAATACATGGGTTCTTTTTGGATTTCTTTGTAGGGCCTGGAATATGTTGGCTGAAGTTGCGAAGGTATTCCATCATTTCTAAAGAAAACATGCCTCCAAGTATTGATGTCTTTTGGGACATGTAAAGCGACATTCTGTTGTCTGGGGCCTGCAAGGGACAAATGCGACATAGATGGTCTGTAAGCGGTGAACATATTTTGCTGGGTTGAGAAAGTTTTGTGGTGAAACAGGGTCAATCATCTGCCCTGGTAAGGCGAGTGCTGTGCCATAAACCAGTTCAGCCAGAGTATGTCCAACTCCCTCCTTAACCATGGATCGAATACCAACGAGGATGAGTGGAAGATATTCCAACCAGTTGGAGCAGTCTGGATATGCTTTTATAGCCACCTTAAGTTGGCAGTGAAAGTGTTTGACCATGCCATTTGCTGCAGGGTTGTAAGCTGTTGTGCAGGTGTGTTTACACCTGAAGAGACGAGTCAGCTTGGTGAAAATGTGAGAATTGAACTGATGTCCTCCATTGGTGGTGATCATCATGGGTGTGCTGAAACATGAAATCCAGTGAAACATTCATGTTTCGGTGAAGGTTTCCGAAAAATTGTCCAATAAAGGGAAAGCTTCCGGCCAATGAGAAAATCTGTCAACACAAGTGAGCAGGTGAGTGCAGTTGTTGGAAGGAGGTAAGGGTCCTACAATGTCAATATGCACATGTTGACAACATGCATCTGGAGTTGCAAAGGAACCGATGAGAGATTTAATATGTTGGTGGACCTTTGCGTTTTGGCACACAACGCAGGTCCTAGCCCAATCATGGGTGTCCTTCTTGATGTTGGGCCGCAAGAAACAGGTCAATATCAGCTTGTGTGTGGCACGGACACCAAGATGTGTTAGGAAATGCAAAGTAGAGAAAATGGCACATCTATGTTTCTGTGGCACATATGGAGATTCATGACCGATGGAGGTGTCGCACCAAATATAACCTGTAGCAGTGATTGCCGAAATTTCAGAGATGATGAATTCCGGAGTTGTAATATTTCTTCATCATCTTGTTGACCAGCTGCAGTCTACTGGAGATCAATAGTAGCAGTGGTGTGGATAGCTTAAGTTCCATGCGTGACAGGGCATCAGCTGTAGAGCTCTTTGCACCCTTGATGTGGCAAATGTCTGTGGTGTACTGTGATATGAAGTCTAGATGTTGAGCTTCCCTGGGTGAGTGACGATTGGGCTTGGCATTGAAGGCATAAACCAACAGTTAATGGTTGGTATGAATGGAGAAAATGCGACCTTCCAGCATGTGTTGAAGATGCTTGACAGGGAGATACACTGCCAGTAATTCTTGACCGAAGATACTATATTTAGTCTTGGTGGATTTTAAGTGCTTGGAGAAGAAGGATACAGGTTGCCAAATACCGTTAGTGAGTTGTTGGAGCACATCTCCAACTCCGGAATCAGATGCATCAACTAGTACACAGTGGGGTGTCTGGTTTGAGATACACCAGCATGGTAACATTAGATAACACTTTTTACAAAGCAGCGAAAGAGGCAAGTTGTCCTTCACTCAGGGCGATGTTTTTATTTTTGCCTGTTCACTGTTGCAGTAAATCTATGAGCAGTTGTGCTGTCTCTGCACAGTGGGGTAAAAATCTCCGGTAGAAATTTACCACACCAAGAAATTCCCACAATTTGCAGAGAAATGTGGGTGGTGGAAAATCCACAATGGCTTTGGCTTTCTCAACAAGACGTTGTGGCGGTGTAATGGGATCTTTTCCCTTGAATAAAATTAGTGCTGTTGTTTGTCAACAACTATTGGCAGTACTGTTATTTATGACATCGTTCGTGTGTTTGTACTGGTTTTAGGGTTAGGGTTCGGGTTTTAGAGTTAGGGTTTGGGTTAGGGTTAAGGTTAGGGTTATGAGTATTTTTTCCAAATTTGGTGAAAATCTGTTCAATACATCGCCACAAATTTTTCACCAAATTTGGCAAAAATACTCATAACCCTAACCCTAAAACCCTAACTCTAAAACCCGAACCCTAACCCTAAAACCCTAACTCTAAAACCCTAACCCTAAAACCCTAACTCTAAAACCCGAACCCTAACCCTAAAACCCTAAAGCTAACACCAGTACAAACGCACAAACAATGTCACATAAATAACAGTACCGCCAATAGTTGTTGTTTACAAACAATGGCACTAATTTTATTCAAGGGAAAACATCCCATTACACCGCCACAACGTGTTGTTGACAATCCACAGCAGTAATTGTTTGCACCTCAATAGATGTCAGTGATTGGCTGAAATTACCGAAATATAACAACTTTAACACAAAATAACTTTAAAAATATAAACTTTTCTCAACAACACTAAGAGTAAAAGATGTTTTATATTACACATTCTACCAGTGTCCCAAGTTTGAAAGTGTTTCGTTTGGAAAACAAATGGTGTCCGCCAAATCAGAAAGATCCTTATTCTTATTCTAGCAGCTACACTTTCAGTGCACCCTCCACCACTACTAACTTGGTCACCTAGATAGCGGAAGCTATCAACTACTTCTAGTTTTTCTCTCTGGAATGTGGCAAAGGTTGTTTTCTGCACATTTTCAATGTTTATTGCTCCTGAGCATCTGCCACATACAAAAACTATCTTGCTAGTTAGCCTTCCTTTGATATTGCTGCACCTCTTATGTGTCCATAGCTTACACTCGGTACAACTTATGGAGTTTCTACCTATGCCTTTTCTACAGATCGAGCAGGGCCATCTACCTGAAGGGGTTTGTGTTTTATACATATATATATATATATTTATATACGATGGGCTTTCAGTTTCCGTCTACCAAATCCATTCATAAGGCTTTGGTCAGCCTGAGGCTATAGTAGAAGACGCTTGCCCAAGGTACTGTGCAGTGGGACAGAAACCGGAACCATGTGGTTGGGAAGCAAGCTTCTTACCACACAGCCACTCTTATATCATATATATCTATAATATATATTATATATAATATATATTATATATCTATCTATCTATATATATTATATATATGATATATATATTATATCATCATCATCATCGTTTAACATCTACTTTCCATGCTGGCATGTGTTGGATGGTTTGAATAAGGACTGGCAATCCGGTAGGCTGCACCAGGTTCTAATCTAATTTGGCAAAGTTTCTACCGCTGGATGCTCTTCCTAACGCCAACCACTCCGAGAGTGTAGTCAATGCTTTTTACATGCCATTGGCATGTGAGCCACTCTGGTGGCACTGGCATCAACCACACTCAAATGGTGCTTTTTACATGCCACCAGCACAGAAGCCAGTCAGGCAGCACTGGCATCAGTCATGCTTGAATGGTGCTTTTTATGTGCCACCATGTGTGCATATATATATATATATATATATAT
>NC_068981.1:132203853-132207985 GCF_001194135.2 Octopus bimaculoides
ATATATATATATATATATATATATATAATTGATGAAGGAAATGGAAGATAAATTTACCACTAACCTCTATTCAGTATGACGAATGTTTTGACTCATCATGCAACTGTCCGTTATGGCTAGGATATTGTGCATCAAATTGTATTGCATCAATCTGTGCAGTTTGTGTCACATCAGGTACATGCCTAAAGAAGGGGATGTCCCTCTAGATATACTGAGTTCTCCTAGGCATGCTGTTCATGCCTGCTGTATTTTGGTTAAAGACTAGTGCTAAGTCTATTTTTCAGTTTCCTTCATCAGTTATTTTCTCAACTAACAAAGCAGAAAAATTTGTCAGCAATCAGCTATGGGGCTTGAACCCATATCCCTTTATATAACTCTGGCAAAGTGCTTTACCATTAAGCTAAACTGCCTACTGACAAATCCATCCAGTTTTTAGATGCTTTTAAAGCTAAACTGTGCAACCAATGTACCACTTCACTCACATTGTATTTGTGAATCTAAGGCTATGATAAAAGATACTTGGCCCAAAATGTCAAACAGTGTGAACCTTATAAAAATGCTTAGTCACACACTGCATGACAAGCTTGCATCTATGTTCTGTTACATATTCAATTCTTTCTTTTTTTTTTAACACTTTCAACATATAACTTATACATCCTCTTTTCTTTTCTCTTTTTTTAGCCTGGTTTACCTCAACATTGTACATCCAACAAATGGACGAGGTGTAAAGATCTCTGTAAATGGTTACAGTCAAGGTCAGTATTTCTTCATTTGTAACAAAGTTGACCATACTAGCTTGAAATAATCCATTTCTGTTTCTTTATTTCTCCTCTCTTCATCACCCTTGTTGTTTCCAAACTCTCACATCCTATATTAATCACAATGTGCAATCCTTCTTTCTTAAGAACATCAGCCTTCTGGAAATCCCTTCCTGCTCAAATCTTTCCCATAGCTGTTGCATTACTAGGGTTCTAGAGAAAACAAAAACATGGCACCAATCTCACCAGTCTAGGAGAGTCTGCAGACAGAGCAACTTCAACAACCCCCCCCCCCCCAAAAAAAAACAAATGATATTTCTTTGGTGATTCTTTCGTAATTATTAGCTGATGTATCATCAATTCATATGATACCATCAGTGTGTAGGAGTGTACCTATGTCAAAAACATTAAGATGTTGCTATGATATGCAAAGATACAAATTTGTCCAATTCCACTATTGTTAATATACATACAACGGGGTGGTGAAAAGCTCCTGGGTAAAAGAAAATACAGGAGGATTAGTTAATTATAATTTTATTCAACATATTCCCCACTCAGATTCACACACTTATTGCAGCAGTCATTCAGTTTTTCTAAGCCCTGTAAAAGAACTCAGACGGTTGGGCCTCCAACCAGGTCTTTTACAATACCCTTAAAACCAGGAAATTTTCAGCACTCCCCTTATATACATGTGTATTGTGTGTGTTACTGTCTCCTTGCCTTGACATCATGTGATAGTTGTAAATGCGTGTCACCATAATGCAAATGATGTCCTTCATTTCCAATATTATGTGCAAACATATTTGGTCTTGGGGAAATATTTCCTTACAATGGAAACAGGTGTGAGTTGGTGACAAGAAGGACATCTGGCTGTAGAAAATCCATCTCAACAAATTCCATCTGGACCCATGCAAGCATGGGAAACTGGGAATTGAAGTGATGATGATGATGATATCATTTAACTGTCATTTTTCCATGTTTCCATGGGAAGGATAGAATTTTGAGGCAGATTTTCTAGGGCTGGATGTTATGTTTTCATGGAAGATTAGATATGAACAACCTCACTTGTATGATGATGAGGCTTATTTGCAACCATTAGAAATGGATACATGCAATCACATAAACATTACATACATCCAAATTAACCTTCATCACCACCACCACTATCATCAATCCCAACATAACTACTGTCAATACCAAAACCTATACAATTCAGTGATGTTACCAAAATACCAATTCCTTAATGATCAACAATAACAGCAACTACAATTGTATGAACACAATAAACAACTCCATCTAAAATAAGAGACAATGACATGATATAATATGGTACTCTTGTGTATTCTAAAGTTGAATGAAATACTCTGAATGTTAGATCAATGAGGATTAACTTGAAACTAAACAGCAGGAACAATATAATAAAAAAAACACTATAACCACCACCACCACCACCACCACCAACAACAACAACAACAACAACAACAACAGCAGCAGCAGCACAAAAAATTATACGGCTAACATCATTACCACTACTAACCCACCAACTTTTGAATAACTGATTGGAAACAGCAACAATAGTATGAACAAGATAACAATAGCAATGTCTGTAGCTATATATGTAATATGCCAGCATAATGTGCTTTTGTGTGTGAGTAGAGTGTAGACATTTTAAGGATCAAGTCAAAGGTGCAAGGAGCGAAGTGCCTAAGGACCTGATAACCCTTCAACTAACTGTATCCATACAGTACTTCCTCCCATCTCACCCCTTCACCTTTTTATCCTATCTCAGACCTTCACCCTTTCATTTTCTCATTTCCATTATTACATCCATAGGAGTATGATGACAATATTTTGCTCACATGAAACAGTTCTTATCCTGGTGTAATTTTTTTAATTACATATTTGTCATGGATAGTTATTGATTATCACTGCTGGTGGATATACCTACAATTCAAAGATGTCTGGAAAGAAGCCATTAAATAAAATTGAAGGTTGTAGCATGAAAATTAACAATAAAAGGATTACACTGGATATTAAACTTGAAGCTTTAAAGTTGCAAGATGAGGGAGGAAAAAGCAACCACAAGCTTACAACATCTGCAGTGCAAACAATAAGTGATAATAGAGAAAAAAAAATTAAGTCTAGCATTTAAGAACTTAACTCTGTTAACTGCTCAGGCCTTATTTTTTCGTAGACCCAACGTGATATTTAAAATGGGGTGGCTTTTGGATGTATAGATCAAGGATCAAACTCAATGCATTGTGCCAACATGCAGGATAGAAAAAAAAAGTCAAAATTTGTATGGTGATTAGCAGAAAAAAAAAAAGATGAAAGTTCTAACTTAAAACCTTTTCTGGTCAGTAAAGGGTGGTTTGAAAAGTTTTACAAGCTCTTAAATTTGCACAACGTATCATTTACTGACAAAGCTAATAGTGCTGATCTAGAAACTGTTACTAATTATCCTAAGCGGTTGAAAGATTATTGCTGGTGTGGAATATACACCATAGCAAGAATACAATATTAGCAAAACCTCATGCCTACTACAACTTTTATTTCTCAAGAAGCAAAATAAACACTAGGATTCAAAACTTCCAGAAATCATCTGATGCTTCTGGGAGAAAATGCTACTGAAATTAAAGTCCCTACTTGTGTATCACTTTTAAGGGTTACACAAACTGTATTTTGTTTCTTATTTGGCTTATATATGAGAAAACATGGATGACTAAAAGCTTTTCATAGAGTAGTTTACAAACAATTTTTTTGTCTTACTGTGGAAAGCTGCAATGCCATACATAATATTTCCAACAAAGCATTGCTCCTTTTACTCAATGCACCAAGTACCCCATTGAACTTAAAAAAGCTTTCTAATAATGTGAGAGTAGAATATACCCCCAAGAATATAACTTCTTTGCTCCTGGCAATAGATCAAAGTTTGATAATCACCTTCAAGGAATACTATTTGAGAAAAACTTTCAAACACCTTATGAAAGCAATTGATAGGGAGGTTATTCATTCAGTGATAGATTTCTTTGATTATACAATATCGTTAATTGTTTAATTATGACTTAGGTTATATATATATATATGTATGTATGTATGTATGTATGTATGTATGTATGTATGTATGTATGTATATGTATGTATATGTGTATATGTATATATATGTGCATATGTATATATATGTATATATATATATATATATGTATATGTATATATATATATGTATAAGTATATATATGTGTATATGTATGTATGTATATATATCTATCTATATCTATATCTATTTATCTATCTATCTATATATATATATACATATATATGTATGTATATATATATATATATGTATATATATATATATATATATATATATATAT
>NC_068981.1:132208331-132212429 GCF_001194135.2 Octopus bimaculoides
TATATATATATATATATATATATATATATATATATATGTATATACACACACACACACACACTCTCGGAGTGGTTGGCGTTAGAAAGGGCATCCAGCTGTAGAAACTCTGCCAGATCAGATTGGAGCCTGGTGCAGCCTTCTGGCTTGCCAGTCCTCAGTCAAATCATCCAACCCATGCTAGCATGGAAAGCGGACGTTAAACAATGATGATGATGATGATGATATATGTAATGATACTTTATTCAGTACAATGAAGGCAATGCTTCTCTGATGAAATCATAATAATCCTTTTTTACTATAAGCACAAGGCCTGAAATTTTGTGTGATGGGGCTTGTTGATTACATTGATCTCAGTGCTGAACTGCTACTTAGTTTTTCAACCTTTGAAATGATGAAAGACATAGCCAACCTCAGCAGAATTTGAACATAAAGCACAAAGATGGACGAAATGTTGCTGATGATTCTGGCAGCTTGCTACCTTTGATGGAATCATAATAATAAAAATAAAATAGTGATAATAATCATTGAATGATCCTTTGTTATAGGTGCAGGGCTTAAAATTTTTTGGGGTAGAATGGGGCTAAATGATTACATCAACTCCCTGTGCTCAGCTGGTGAGTGGCTGTGTGGTAAGTAGCTTGCTTACCAACCACATGGTTCTGGGTTCAGTCCCACTGGATGGCATCTTGGGCAAGTGTCTTCTACTATAGGCTTGTCCCAACCAAAGCCTTATCGGTGAATTTGGTAGACAGAAACTGAAAGAAGCCCATCATATATATATATATACATATATATATATAGTGTAAACAGAATTAGTGGTTATAATATCCGTATATACTATCAGTATCCATTACCTGTGTTATCCCCGGATATTTGTGTGCAGGCACATTATGCACATAAAGTGCAGGTAACAACAGGATAAACAAGTGTTTATCAGGAAACAAATACAAATAATCAGAAAATGGAAAAAACCTCAGATTAACAAACACATCGATTGGAACATATTTATAGCTTATTTTTTAATACAAAGCATGACATAACAAATAGGTGACGTAACAAATCTTACAGCCGTTTCTGATCTGTTGCCAAATGCTATCTATAAATAATCGCGAAAATAAAGTTCTTCATCTTCATAGGACATTCGAATTAAGGCACGGAGCTTCGTCAGAGTAAAAGACAAGAAGAGCATCCATTATAAACAAAGGGAAGAAGGAAAAGGAAAGAAAACATGACCTAGAAAAGAAGTCTAGAAGCCCAATATATTAAAAGCATATAATTTACCATTCTTGGGGCTACGAGGTCTGTAGGTAAAAAATCTTTTACCTACGAACCTTGTAGCCCCAAGATGGTAGATTATATGCTTTTAATATATTGGGCTTCTAGACTTCTTTTCTAGGTCATGTTTTCTTTCCTTTTCCTTCTTCCCTTTATTTATATTGGATGCTCTTGTTTTTTACTCTGACAAAGCTCCATGAAGATGAAGAACTTTATTTTCACAATTATTTATAGACAGCTTTTGGCAACAGATTGGAAACGGCTGTAAGATTTGTTACGTCACCCATTTGTTATGTCATGCTTTGTATTAAAAAATAAGCTATAAATATGTTCCAATCGATGTGTTTGTTAATCTGAGGTTTTTTCCATTTTCTGATTATTTGTATATATATATATGTAAATGTTTGTGTGTCTGTGTTTGTCCCCCCACCATCGCTTGACAACCGATGTTGGTATGTTTACATCCCTGTAACTTAGTGGTTCAGCAAAAGCGACTGATAGAATAAGTACAAGGCTTACAAAGAATAAGTCCTGGGGTCAATTTGTTTGACTAAAGGCAGTGCCCCAGCACTGCCTTTGTCAAATGACTGAAACAAGTAAAAGAATAAAAAAATAAAGGTTGAAATGCAAAATTGACCCCTGCAGATTTTGAACTCAGAGCATAGAAATAGATCAAACGTCACTAAACATTTTGTCCCGCATACTAATAATTCTACAAGCTCACTGCCCTAAATTAGTCATTGAATGATGTCTTATACTTTTTAATTCAGTTGTATTTCCTTTTAGTATCTTAATTTTCCATGCATGACATATATAATTGCTTATCTTATAACTTGTTTTTAAAAAATATATTATACATACAGAATTAAAATATGTTTTCTCTTATTAATTTTCAGTAAAATATAGTTCAAAGTCAAAGGACATTCCTTCATCAGAAATTGTACAAGAGTTACAAGCTGAAAAGAACTACATTAAATGTCAAGATGTAGTTTTATATGTATCAGAAGGTTGGTTACCTTAATGTTTTTTCCTTAGGTACTAAGTTATTTTCTTAAGCAGAAGGTGTATAGTTGTTTATCCAAATCTGTCAATATGTTATCAGTAGTACTTTTTTTGTAAGAGTTAAAACTTTAATATGTCTGAACTTAAAAATCAGATACACAAAGCATGACAATATGTTGAAGACTGACTAGCAATTTGTATCACCACCTTTGTTCCACTCCACAGCACTGTGGGCATGTGTCTTCTTCTATAGCCCTGGGCTGATCAAAATTTTGTGAGTGGATTTGGTAGATGGAAATGGAAAGAAGTCCATTGCATATATGTGTGTGTGTATGTGTGTGTGTGTGTGTGTGTGTGTGTGTGTGTGTATATATATATATATGTTAAGGGATAATGTAATCCAATGAAAATACTGGTTAGTTACCTATTTAAAAAGTGTTGAATATTACCATTAATATTCAACTGTAAGGTAACTAGATAAGCTGTGGTTTATATATATTTTAAGAAGATAAGAAAATAGAGAAATACTTAACAATTATGTATTAATTTAAGAATTAGACAACATCTCTGACAGCTGTTTTTTCGATTCCAGACCTTTATAGGCTAATTACCATAATTAAAACCATTTAAAAGTCGAATCTCATCACAGTTGGCTAAAGATATACAATTAAATGTTCATATTCCTGCTTGTTGAGTATATGGCTCCAAACTGTTAACTAATAACATTTATAAATGAAGAACATAGTATAAACCTTACAAAGGAGAGGAAGGTTGTATATTTATTAGAGTTATAATAAAAGTAAGAATAGAAAAATATATCATTACAGGGTGTTAAATAAAAGAAATTGCGAAAGTAGGTATATGAGTATAATTGGAATATATTACAATATACTGCAATTATACTTATATACCTACTTTCGCAATTTCTTTTATTTAACACCCTGTAATGATATATTTTTCTATTCTTACTTTTATTATAATTCCAATAAATATACTACCTTCCTCCCCTTTGTAAGGTTTATACCATGTTCTTCATTTACAAATTTTATCAGCTAATGGTTTGGAACCATATACTCAACAAGTAGGAATTTAGCCAACTCTGATTAGATTTGACTTTTAAATGGTCTGGAATCGAAACAGCTATTAGAGATGTCTAATTTTTTAATTAATAAATAATTATTAATTATCCCTTTATTTTCTAATCTTCTTAATATATATATATATATTATACTCATTTATTGTGGTTTTAATTGTTAATTTTTCTATATGTGATAGTGGATTTTCATCGATGAGTTCTTGAAACTTGGTTATTTTCCCTAAACCTATATATATATATATATATATATATATATATATATATATATAATTAGATCAAGATAGTTATGGCCAGTCAATGTGGTTACCCAGGGTTTCACAGCCATAAAGTGCTTAGCTTTACAACGTCTTAACAGACCCTAATGGCCAGTGGCCTATAACCTCTCTTCAAAGTGTGTTCAACAACTAACCATGCAGTCTTTTCTTCCTCCACTTTGAAGAGAGGTTACAGGCCACTGGCCATTAGGGTCTGAAAAGATGCTGTAAAGCTAAGCACTTTAATGAACGTGAAACCCTGGGTAACCCCACAGACCTGCCATAACTATCTTTATCTAATTACTCTACTGCTCTATAACTTAGAGCGTGCTTCTGTTTTTGATTTATGATTTACTGACTATATATATATATATATATTTCTTTATTGCCCACAGGGGGCTAAACATAGAGGGGACAAACAAAGACAGACAAAGGGATTAAGTCGATTACATCGACCCAGTGCGTAACTGG
>NC_068981.1:132212918-132216480 GCF_001194135.2 Octopus bimaculoides
TGTATGTATGTATATGTATGTATATGTATGTATATATATATATATATATATATATTGGATCATCCCATAAATAATGCGGTTTTTTTCATTTGCATGAACTAAAAGTTGAATGGGGACAGGATAAACTACCTCCATCAACTTGCTATTAAAGCAGGTAATAATTTTACCTTTTTCTTATTCTTAGTGCAAGTTTCAAAAAGTGCAGTTCGATTTTAACAGTTAGTTTTCAAAGCTATAATGGAAGTGACAAAGGAGCATATTTGACATATTTTGCTTTATGAGTTCAATAAAGGCAACAACACAACGAAAAGTGCAAGGAATACTAATGCAGTATACAAGGATCAGACAATAAGCGTAATCCAGTGTCAACAGAGGTTCCAGATTTTACCAAGCCAGAAACTACAGCCTAGAAGATGAGCCTCATCCTGAAGGATCTGTAGAGCTTGATGGGGACATCCTGCAAACCTTGGTGGAACAAAACCCCATCGTAACTGTTGAGGAACTAGTAGAGAAGCTTGGATTTGGGCATTCAACCATTCCTCAACATCTGCATGCCATTGGAAAAGTCAGCAAATTGGGTCATTGGGTTCCTCACTAACTCTCCAAGTCTAATCGTATGCAGAGAGAGAATGTGTGCTTTTCTTTGCTGTCATGTCTCATGAATGAACCTTTTTTGGACCAAATAGTGACTGGTGACAAGAAATGGGTTTGCTATAAAAATGTCAAGCACCAAAGACAGTAGGTAGGGAAAGGAGAAACACCAGTACCCCAGGCTAAAGAAGGTTTTCACCCATGTAAGGTGTTGTTATTTGTTTGGTGGGATGTGAAAAGTTTAATCCACTTTGGACTTTTAAACCCAAACCAAATAATAACAGAGGAGATCTACTGCGAGCGCTAGAAGAAAAATTACCATCTTTGGTTTCAAGACAAAAGGTTTTCTTTCATCAGGATTATGCTTGGCCACATACAGTGAGGATGACATTCCAAAGGCTCGAGCAGTTTGAAATAGATGCCCCACCCCACATATTCACCAGATTATCATTTATTCTGCCGATTATCGTTTATTCCGCAGTCTTCAAAATCATTTGGACAAAAAAAATCTGAATTTTCTAGATGAGGTCAGAACAGTACTGGAGGAATATTTTTTGTCATAGACAAGCGAATTTTGGAAGAGAAGCCTTACAAGTCTACCAGATAGATGGAAGAACATTGTAGAAAATGAAGGAGAGTATATTTTAGATTAAGAAAGAACTTTGTTTATCTTAATTTGCAAAGTAAAAGAATACAGTTCTATATAATGTAAAGTAAAAGAAGTTTAAAAAACCTGCACTATTTATGGGATGACCCAATATATGCATATATGAGTATATATATGATAGGGATTAAGAAAGTAATGCAATTTTTATTTACATTAATATTTGACTCATCCATGGGGATATATTACCTTGCTTGTAAACAAGTGAGGGTTGGTGACTGGAAGGGCAGCCAGCAGGAGATTTACCTCAACAAATTCCTTCTGACCCATGCGAGCGTAGAAAAGTAGGCATCAAACAACGATGATGATGATGATACACATACACATGTATGTGTGTGTGTGTGTTTGTGTGTGTGTGTGTGTGTGTGTGTGTGTGTGTGTGTGTGTGTGTGTATAAAATCATCACCATCATCACCATCATTTAATGTCCATGTTTTATACTGGAATGAGCTTGACAGTTTCACAGGATCCAATGGGTCTGATGACTACATTGTGTTCTAATGTCTGCTTAAGCATGGTTTCTATGGTTGGATGCCCTTCTGTCCTCAATGCCAACCACATCTTACATAGTCACACTCCTAACCATTTTACATTGGTCACACTCCTGAGACACCAAATTATCTCCCTACAATCATAGATCCTTCCCTCTATACCTTCCCCCACCCACACTCATACAACTTACCCAACCACCTGACATCTCTCCCTCTTCTCCCTTCCTCTCTCATTCGTCCCCTGCCTATTTTAATATTATCATTACTTCTCCTGCTGCTCTTCACCTCCACCTTTTTCTGCACTACCAGCCATCTCATCTCCAGACCTTTCAACTCTACCCAATTTCTACAGTTGTCACCTACTTTTCCCTTCTACCTATTTTGTCTATCATTTATCAACGTTTTTTCTTCATTATATACACCAGTGGTTCTCAACCAGGGTTCATATGATTCTTGGGTTGGGGTAGAGTTCATGTAAGATTTTGTAGTTAAAATTTATGTGCAATTAATTGGTTATACTTCTATAAAACACAAAACATTTTAACAATTTTTTATAGAAGTGCAGGCATGGCTGTGTGGTAAGAAGCTTGCTTCCCAACCACAGGGTTCCGGGTTCAGTCCCACTGTGTGGTACCTTGAGCAAGTATCCTCTACTATAGCTTTGGGCCAACCAAAGCCTTTTGAGTGGATTTGGTAGATGGAAACTGAAAGAAGCCCGTCATTCATATATATATATTTATGTGTGTGTGTGTGTATATTTGTGTGTCTGTGTTTGTTCCACTTCCATCACTTGACAACCGATGTTGGTGTGTTGACATTCCCATAACTTAGTGGTTTGGCAAAAGTGATTGACAGAATAAGTACTAGACTTACAAAGAATAAGTCCTGAGGTTGATTTGTTTGACTAAAGGTGGTGCTCCACCATGACCACAGTCAAATGACTGAAATAAGTAAAAGAATAAAAGAATAATTCCTAGTAATCCTTTCTACTTATAGGCACAAGGCCTGAAATATTGGGAGAGGAGAAAGTCGGTCACATTGACCCCAGTACTTGACTGGCACTTTATTTAGCAACCCCAAGACAAAGTCAACCTCAGCAGCATTTGAACCCAGAACATAAAGACAGATGAAATACTGCTAAGCATTTTGCCTGGCATGCTAATGATTGTGCCAGCTCACCAATAATTTTTAATTATAAAAATATCTTTTTCTTTTATCATGTTACAGTCATTAGACAGCAGCCATGCTGCAACACTGCCTTGAGGAATTTTGTTGAACTAATTGACCCCAGTACATGTTTTCTTTTTTAAGTCTGGTACTTATTCTATTGGTCTCTGTTACCGAACTACTAAGTTACATAGTTGTTGTTGGTGGCACTCCGTCGCTTACGATGTCGAGGGTTCCAGTTGATCCGATCAACGGAAAAGCCTGCTCGTGAAATTAACGTGCAAGTGGCTGAGCACTCCACAGACACGTGTACTCTTAATGTAGTTCTCGGGGGATATTCTGCATGACACAGAGTGTGACAAGGCTGACCCTTTGAAATACAGGTACAACAGAAGTAAGAGTGAGAGAAAGTTATGGTGAAAGAGTACAGCAGGGTTCGCCACCATCCCCTGCTGGAGTCTTGTAGAACTTTAGGTGTTTTCGCTCAATAAACACTCACAACGCTTGGTCTGGGAATCAAAACCGCGATCC
Organism: Octopus bimaculoides; assembly: GCF_001194135.2. Classification (NCBI taxonomy): domain Eukaryota; kingdom Metazoa; phylum Mollusca; class Cephalopoda; order Octopoda; family Octopodidae; genus Octopus; species Octopus bimaculoides. The sequence goes on from NC_068981.1 coordinate 132,216,363, forward strand.
TATGACCGCGAGTCCGCTGCCCTAACCACTGGGCCATTGCGCCTCCACTAAGTTACATAGCTGTAGAGATGATAAAACTGATTGTCAAGCAGTGGTGGGGGACAAACACAGACAAAAA
>NC_068981.1:132216828-132219649 GCF_001194135.2 Octopus bimaculoides
CCCTTTCTTTTACTGTCTCTCACTCTCCCATACATTCTTGCAACTCTATCTACCCAACACTTCTTGTTCTGTTCCCACTCATTAACACTCACCACCTATTTTGGTGGTGGTGATGTGGGTGGGCTGCATCCTGACAGCTCGGCATCTATCTTTTTTCTCTTCTCACCTCCACTGCAGCTACTCCCGCTCTGTGTAGCCGTGTAACTCTCCCCACCCCTGGTAAGAAGCATTTTTCGTTTGTGTACATCAGAGAGAAAGAAGGTGAGAGAGAGAGGGAGAGAGCAATCTGTTAAATACGTTAAGCTTCTTCAGTTTTATTAACTTCATTTCTATCTCGTTTTTTGTTTTAGATCCCCTCATGATTGACACCTACATATTTCCATTTAAGGTTTTATTGCCCCCAAATATACCAGGTATGTAAAATACATGTTTGTCTGACTGCATGTACACAAATACATATAAACACATAATAATGTGTATATATGAGCATGTGTATGTATATATGCATATACGTGTGTGTGTGTGTGCATGTGTGTGTGTGTGTGTGTGTGTGTGCATGTGCGTGTGTGTGTGTGTGTGTGTATATATATATATATACAGTCTTTTGTTATATTTCTGCTGCTTTTAAATAAAGCATATTATTCTACCTCTGGTATTTGAGTACTCTTTTTTCCACCTTGTTGCACATTTTATGTGCTTACTCCGGTATATATATATATATATATATATATATATATATATATATATATATACATATATATTCAGTAGCGAACTGGGTCTAAAAATATTGTTTGCCAGAAGACTAAGGGGGCCCACTCACAACTACAATGCTATCATTTAATATATTATTTATTACATTGAGTTAAAATGATTCATGATGGATGGCCATCTTTACAAACAAGTGAGGGACTGGGCTAATTGAGGGAATTAATAATTAAAATGTGATGGGCTATTTGAAGACTAGACTTTCTAAATATAGATGAAGTAATTTTATATGACATTGGAGTGAGAGAGAGATACAGAGGTAGAGAGGGGCGCAATGAGCAGAGAAAAAAAAGACAAGAACACAGGTACTGGGAGATGTATATATATATAGGCATAAAGAGATATAAGAATGCTAGTAGATATTGGACTACAGATGAAACCATGTAATTGAAGGCAAATGAGAAAGTAAAAGAGTGATAAGAGAAGGAGGTAGATAGTACCTTACTTCTCAAGAAAGAAAGTGAATGGAAATAATTATGTATAAATTTGTTAGGAAAGTGACAGGACATATAAATTATGTGAATATTATTAATTATAATAATAGTAAGCTAACATCAGGAGTTCATGAATGTAGTTATGTTAAGGAATTAAGTAAATAAAAGAAGAATATCCTGTATTCCTAGAAATTGTAGAAAGCCAGGAATAATATTGGTGGATTGCTATGTTCTTATATAGTCAGAAAAATCAACACACTAGACAGTCAGCAGTCTGAGAAATATAAGAGTGAGAAGAAGTTAAGTTAAAAAAGGAAGAAAAAGAGAGGAGGAAGGGAAGAAGAAATCGAGAGGTGTAAAGGAAGAAAGGTGTAGAAACGTGCCAGTGCCTATATAGTTAAGGAGTAGAACAAGTGAAGTAGTAAACTGTGGAAGATATTCTAGTAAATGAAAGTGCTGCAAATAACAGCTGCAGGCTGAAAAGAAAAGATTAAAAATGAAATAACTTTAAAACAGAATAATTAATCAGGTATATTGCAAGAATCTGCAGAGTGGTGGGGAAGAGAACCCTTTAGCATTTAAACTGGCCGTATTTAGCCAATATATTCAACCTGCTTTATGTTCAAACTAGCCAGGTCTGACCTTTCATACCTACCCTACTATGTCGTTCTAAAAATAAACAATCACATCATCGAAATCTCAAAGCCACAAGATAATACACAATAAATGCAAAACAATGTGGATAAATTAACATTACATTTGACAGAATAATCTGATTGCTAAAGGGTTAAACTGGCTATATCTGACCCAAATATTCTAATGTTTTATGTTCAAACTGGCTGGATCTGATCTCTCACACCAACCCTATGATGTCCTTCTAAAAATAATCAATCACATTATTGAAGTCTCAAAACTACAAGATAATGCATAATAAATTCAAAACAATATGAATTAATAAGCATTATATTTCAGTGTTAAGGAATTAAAAAAATTAGGGTAAAAATAAATATGAAGGGAAACTATTGGCTGAGGTGACCACTGGCAAGGCTATGATAATAGAGTATAAAGTAGGCAAAAATTAACATAAAACTACTGATGTAAGTTTAGACTAATAAAACTATTATAAATGTAAGCAAAACTAAAGGAGGAGAGTGATGTAAAGAATGAAATAATAAATGAAAGAAAAGGGTAGTTAAATAAAATTTAAAATAAACTCAGAGTATGCAGAACAACATAAAGGTGTAAAGTCAAAGCAAAAGATATTGAATTGTTAAGCTAATGAAGGTATGAAGTATCAGAGTTGTTGGCACTCCGTCGCTTACGACGACGAGGGTTCCAGTTGATTCGATCAACGGAACAGCCTGCTCGTGAAATTAACGTGCAAGTGGCTGAGCACTCCACAGACACGTGTACCCTTAACGTAGTTCTCGGGCATATTCAGCATGACAGTGTGACAAGGCTGACCCTTTGAATTACAGGCACAACAGAAACAGGAAGTAAGAGTGAGAGAAAGTTGTGGTGGAAGTGTACAGCAGGGTTCGCCACCATCCCCTGCCGGAGCCTCGTGGAGCTTTAGGTGTTTTCGCTCAAAAAACACTCACAACGCCCGGTCTGGGAATCGA
>NC_068981.1:132221056-132225590 GCF_001194135.2 Octopus bimaculoides
ATAGCACTTACACAGCGTACTTATTTGTTTAGATCATCAGTGAACTAAACCCCTAATATTCTTAATATATATATATATATATATATATATATATATATATATATACACATATATTGTTTTTACTCTTTCTCTTCTTCCCCCTCTCTTTGTTTATTTTTCTCTTTTTTTTCTCTCCCTCCCTCCATCTCTCTTTCTTTCTCTCTCTCTCTCTCTCTCTCTCTCACACACACCCTCTTAATGTTGACGGTGACCTCTAAGTTTCACTGATCATATCTTTGATCACCTAATCTGAGAAAGTCACAATTGGTGAAACGCTAAAGCCTCTGTCATCCTTTAACTTGCAAATAAATATATCCAAATCATTCCAATTATGTTTTCACATTTAGGTTCTATAACTGTGTTTGGAGAGAATGAAGATGCAATATGGTATGCATTTGTCGACTATAACATCAACGCCATGGTTATTGATTGTAAAGAGGTGTATGTAAGTCATTTTTAATCCTTTTATCACAAACTTGCCTGAGAACTCCTCAGGCTCTATGATACAAAATCTGCCTGTTTCAAAGTTTATCATCATCATCCTTATATTTTTATTAAAATCTTCCATCTTAATTTTATGTAAGAACCTTTTGCTAAGGTATGTTCCAATACCCAAACTTTGTAACGAAAATGTTGTTTTACTCAATCATTCCAAATTCTTGATTATTTTCAAAATTAATTGAAAAATAAAAACAGGGTACGTCATTAGAAATAGTGTCATGAAAGGGTTAAAGTTAATTGTGAGTTAGTATAATTTCCATTAAAGCATTAACCCTTTTGATACCAACCCACCCACTCTGGTGCTATAGTACAAATTTACTATTAAATTTTATGTTAATTTATGTTCCAACAATCAGCTTTAATAATAATTTTATGAAATTCTTCATTATGTTTAAAATTAATTAAAACAAAGTCAATGTATTTCAACACAAATATGGTAACAAAAGGAAATCTATTTTGACAAATCTTATAATTCAGCTCCTTGCTCCAGATCAAGCCTAAAAAACAAAAAAGAAAGAAAAAGGAAAAAGAGAGAAATCATTTAGTTATTACTTTATTAATTCCTCTTAGATATGATATCTTAAACATATCTTGGAGAACTTATCCACCAAGATACAGCTGTATGGAGATCTACCTGTTTCCACCATCATAAGGGAAAGTTATTTGCACTTTGCAGAACATTGCGGGTAAGCTAAACAGGAGCCGGCAAGTGACTTACTGCTATGGATGCCAAAGCATGGCCATACTTGAGTAGTTATCTAAACATAATGTATGTAGATCAACTCACCAGAGACACTTGATGCCTCCCTAAAGAGCTCTCTCAATTAATGTAGGACTGAGATGGATGGCATGCATGAGTTAAAAATGTCTGAGAAAGCTCAGCCAGATGATGATGAATTTTTCTTAACTACCAACTGAAAAGCACACAAAATCAAAATTCGGGTCCAGACAGCTAAGATTCTGACCATGTGTGAATTCCTGGTTTCCACTGCTTCATTTCATATATATTTGAAATAACCTTAAAGAAGGAATAAGAACCAGAAATCTCATTACTTGAGTTTTATAGTAAGTAAACAACTGATTGGGGCTGAAAGTATTTATGGCTTTAAAAAGAAATCTTAATTTTTGTGATACAATTTTGGCAGTATTGTATATGAAAAGGGCTGGTATGAAAGAAATTGGCAAATATTCTAAAGTCCAGCATTCATTTGCAGCAACTTTGAGGGTTAAAAGATGCTGAGCTACTGAGATTGAATATAAGTAATATTTCAAAAATATATTATGTGACTTATAATTTTAGGTTTGTTGTAAAATTATATAATTCTTGTTGCTTTCAAAATACTGTGTCTAAGATTATTGTTATTAAAATTTGTAGACAACTGAAACTTTTCAAGTGAGAACATCTCCTCCTGTTGATTATCCTCTTGAAGTTACTGCACAGTGCTCACAATCATTTCTGAGTTTCTGGAATCAAAATTACTCGGTAAAAGCAAGGTGAATATCAGCAATATTTGAAGTTTTCATTTTTTAATGACCACAGTAATATGTACTTGTATTGGGTATGATGTCAGATATATACATATGTCAACTATTGATGTGGCATGGTTCCATTATTACATCTTCAAAGCTAATATTTTCTTTACTGTTTAGTCAGAGAGGGAGGTAAGTATCTGTGACACTTTACTTTCTCAGAACCTGCAAGGCAGGTAAAAGGAAGCGGCGAAGTTGTCCTAAAATTTTAGACCTGATTTGAATGCTTGCTATAGAGTGAGCTCCACTAAAGGTTCTCAAAGACTGAGTGATGTTGATAAATCAGGAGGTGTATTTAAGTCAGCCATCAGAGAACTGAGAATTTAAAGTGGGAAAAATACTGCAAGGCAACTAATCTAATATTCCAACAATTCTATGAGTCAACTATCCTGACTGGTACTTCATTTTATCCACTTCAAATTTGACTCTTGATGTGTTTTAAACAAATACCATACAGTATTTTGTTTTATGCTCTAATAAATTTGCCTATTTTCTGTACCTCATAAAAATATTGTGGATCAAGGAGGTATCTCTATGTCAGGATGGAGAATCCCTCATTCATGGGTAAAATTTCGCCCATGAACGAAGGATTCATATTGGAACACTCACGGCTGAAGTTCCCTAAAAACCTATATATAAAAATAGTTGAAACCATTAGACCAAAACAGTATTTTAATATAAGATGCTTATCTATGAATTTAGTAAAATTAAGTTTGATTATTTTTCTCTGTAAAGATATACCATCACCGTTTCTTATGCACTTACTATTTACCTCTGGAAGTACAAAACTTCCCTTGTCACTGTTGTACACGGTCATTTTTATCTTACAGATATAGCACCCAAAATCATTTTAAAATTATGCCATTCCTTTTTAAATGAAGAAAAAACACATTAGATAATGTAGTCCTAGATACTTCTAAAAAGATGAGACAGTCATGGCTGGAATGCCTCTTGTTATTGGCCTGCTCAACACGACAAGCTCTACAGTTGTCACAACTGGGGTTTTCAACACTTATAAATTGCACTCCTTACATGTCCAGATGGTCTTTGATTTTTAGTGTTTTTGTTGTGTTGTACAGGTGGTCTGTTTACAACCTGCAACAATGTATAGTGCATTATTTTGTATGGTTGCACCTTATTGCAGTTTGTTGTAGTAAGATAGTATTACATGATTAATCACATTGTGCTGTAATATTTCATATCCTAAGGTGGTGAGCTGACACAATCGTTACTGCGCCATGCAGAATGTTTAACAGAATTTCATCTGTCTTTACTTTATGAATTCAAATGCCATTGGGATAAACTTTGCCCTTCATCCTTTCGGAGTCGATGAAATAAGTACCATTTGAGCACAGGTGTTGATCTAATTGACTTAGCTCCTCCCCTGAAATTGCTGGCCTTGTGCCCAAATTTGAAACCAATATTTCATATTATTACTGTTACCCACTTCTAAGTGTTATCCAAAACTACATCATGTCTTTCTATACCGTACCATAGCCTAATAAACTAAATCATAGCTTTTGTATTACATCATACAATCTATATCATAAGTAACTAACATAAAACCCAATATATAAAACGCAGTTTTTTTCAATCAAGATTGCAATTAAAATTAATTGTACATGTGGTGCATGCTTTGAATACCACAGCATGTGATACATGCTATGGTATTCTAAGACTAAGACAATTTAGGCTCAAAAATCAAGATACTTATTAAACATAGAAACATAAACATGTTATCTTTTATCTTTTACTTGTTTCAGTCATCAGACTGCGGCCATGCTAGGGCACGACCTTGAAGAATTTTTTGTCAAATGAATTGACCCCAGTACTTATTTTTAAAGTTTGGTACTTATTCTATCAATCTCTTTTGCTAGATCACCAAGTTATGGGGATGTAAACTCACCAACACTGTTGTCAAGCAGTGGTGGAGGACAAACACAGACACAAGGACATGCACACATAAATATATACATATATGTATATATAGACATACATACATACATGCATACATACATATATATATATATATACGTATATAGGTGACAGGTTTCTTTCAGTTTCTGTCTACCAAATCCACTCATGACGCTTTGATCAGCCCAAGGCTATAATAGAAGACATTTGCCCAAGGTTCCACGCAATGGCACTAAACCTAGAACCATGTGGCTGGGCAACAAGCTTACCACACAGCCACACCTGTACCTACATCATCATCATCGTCGTTTAACGTCCGCTTTCCATGCTAGCATGGGTTGGACGATTTGACTGAGGACTGGTGGGCTAGGAGGCGACACCAGGCTCCAATCTGATTTGGCAGAGTTTCTACAGCTGGATGCCCTTCCTAACGCCAACCACTCCAGGAGTGTAGTGGATGCTTTTACGTGCCACCGGCATGAAGGCCAGTCAGGCGGGTACTGGCAACGGCCATGCTCAAAATGGTGTGTTTTACGTGTCACCTGCACAG
>NC_068981.1:132227741-132242129 GCF_001194135.2 Octopus bimaculoides
GGTGGATATTAGTGGGGGTCCGTATGGCTCTGGTCCATCCACTCCATCTCTCTATAGGGGTCTTCCTAGCCATAGAGGTAATTGTGGGTGGTCTACCTCTTAGACGTCTACTAGGGCAGAAATCTCTAAGGTCGTATCTATCTAGATATGCATCGTGTATATATATATATATATATATATATATATATATGACAGGCTTCTTTGAGTTTCTACTAGCAAATTCACTCACAAGGCTTTGGTTGGCCCAAGGCTATAGTAGAAGACACTTGCCCAAGGTGCCATTCAGTGGGATTGAACCTGGAACTATGTGGTTGAGAAGTAAGCTTCTTACCACCCAGTTATGTTTGTGCCAATTATATGTGGATTTTTATAGTATTTTTTGAAGCTGATGTGTTACATGTTACTGAAAGACCACTGCATTATCTTAACTGTTTAATCATTTTGCTCTTTGTATTTTTATTTATTGTTTTCTTTTGTTCACAGGTTTGATGCAGCTAGTTATGTACCTGGAGAAGATAGTGCTAAATTATGTCTTCAATATAATACCTCATCAAATATCAAAATTAAAGAAGTTATAGTAAAGGTCTGTAAAAAGGTCAATCCTTTTATTCTTTAGCATATAAACTGGCCATTTCATGTCCAAATATTCTACCTGTTTTATGTTCAAACTGGCCAGATAATGTTTCTCTCATCTACTGTACAATGTCATTCTAAAAATAAACAAACACATCATTAAGAATTAATGCATGATTAATTCAAAACAATGTGAAGAAACAAGCATTACATTTGACAGAGTAATCTGAATGGTAAAGGGTTAATCCAATCATTCATGTTCACACGCACACACAGACACACACACACACACACATGCAGATATATAAAGAAAAAATTAAACTGTTCCTCCGTTCCTTTTGACAATATGTATTCTAGTTGTTCAATCAATAGAACAGCTTGCTTATTGAATTATTGTGTAAGTGGCTGAGTATTCCTCAGACACCTGTACTCTTAACATAATCCTCAATCAGAATCTAAATGACAAAGCTGGCTTTTTACATTACAATACAATCCATCCAAGGAACTTCTACTCAGCTTTCATCTACAAAATTCCATTCACAAGGTATAGCAGAGAACTATAGTAGAGGCTGTAGTAGAGATACTTGCTCAAGGTGCCATGCATGGTGTCAATCCAGAAACCACAGGGTTGCAAAACAAACTTCTTAACCACATGAAACAAGACCCCTTTCATTAGTTTTCCTGGGCATTTGGTCTTGATAGCCTTCTGTATCCGTCTCAGCAAGTTGCCATAGTACTCCCCAGTGATGGTCTCACAAGGCACAGGATTATAACTAAAATAGGATAGCTTTACTCAGTAATCTTTTAATGTTATATCTTTTTAATTTTTATCTTTATCTTTAATATGTTTCAGTCATTAGACTGCAGCAATGCTGGGGCACCACCTTAAAGAATTTTTTGTCAAATGAATCGACCCCCATTACTTTATTTCTTAAGCCTGGTATTTATTCTGTTTGTCTCTTTCACCAAACTGCTAATTACAGTGATGTAAACACACCCACACTGATTGTCAAGTGATGGTGGGGAGAAAAACACACACACACATATACACACATATCATGGGCTTCTGTTAGTTTCCATTTACCAAATCTACACACAAGTCTTTGGTGGGCCCGATGTAATAATAAAAGACACTTGCACAAGTGTCTTCTACTTTTCATGTATGAGACCTAAAACTACTAACAAGTTACAATATCACACAACATTACAGAGGAGCCTCTTACACAGTTGCTTGATGTGCTAGAAATGGCAACCTAATCTTACCATCTTAATAAAAAATTAAAAACACATAGGATAATGAAATATTGGATACACTCTGGCTTAGAACTACAAAAAAAGACAAGACGGTCCAGGCTGGAATGTTTTTGATCATATGTGTATTTAATCAAGGCTGAAATGGAATTGAACAACAAAAACAACATTAACCAAGTTAAAAATAGTTTTAAATGGTGTCCTGTATGACAAAGAATTATATACCTTCGAATCATCATCATCATAATTGTCATTGTCATTTAATGTCTGCCCTCCATGCTAGCAGAGGTTGGATGGTTTGACAGGAGCTGGCAAGCCAGAGGACTTCACCAGGCCCTAATGTAGCATGGTTTCTACTGCTGGATGTTCTTCCTAATACCAACCATTTTACAAAGTATACTGGGTGCTTTTTCTTTTTGTTTTTACATGGCACCAACATGTAACAACACTAACTGCTAACAGAAGAAAATTATTTGATTGAAACAGGAACTGAATACAGGAAAGAAATTGGAAACCATAACAAAAAATAAAAGAACAGGATAAAAGCAATGGCAAAATATGAAATAAATTGTTAGGTGTCCAAAACGGTAGTGGGATTGGTTAGGTTACGAGTGACTAATTTAGGAAGTCTTCAACGATCCACTCTCCCTCATATATCTGTAGCTTTCATGATTATTCATTTATGGTTTCATCATCAATCATCATCTAATGTTCACTTTTCCATGCTTACATGGGCCAAATGGAATTTGTTGAGGCAGATTTTCTACAGCCAGATGGATACCCTTCCTGTCACCAGCACCCACCTGTTTCCAAGCAATGACATATTTTTTTTATGGAAGAATGGAAATGTGCAGCATTGCTTGTATATAACTGTGATGTGTATAACTTTTTTACAACCATGACACAATGCTGTCTTGACAAGGGTACACACAAACACACATGTATGTATATATGTATCTATATGTATGTATGTATGTATGTATGTATGTATGTATGTATGTACGTACAAATGTATGTACATACAATGAGCTGCTTTCAGTTTCTGTCTGTGAAATCCACTCATAAGGGTTTGGTTGGCCTAGGGCTTTAGTAGGAGACACTTGCCTAAGATGCCATGCAATGGGACTGAACCAGAGACCATGTGGTTGAAAAGCAAGCTTTTAAACCACACAGTCACACCCATACCTTCAACAATATAAATAGATTATTCTTTACTGTTCATATCTACTTTCAGCTTTTGAAGTCCCTTGCATTATCTAGTGGTTCAGCCAACCGTAAATCTGTTACTGATGAAAGTTTTGATCCTTCTCAACCCTCTTACATTTTACCATATCGCACACAGGAAACTAATGTTTGGCAAACTTGCTTAACATATACTAATGAAGAATTACCTAATATGTGAGTTAACTACTTATTTTTTAATTAACTAATTTCTACTCTTGTTTCCTTTGAAATCCATCAATATGTATCCAGTTTTTTTCTCATTTTGTACTATTTACTTAATTTGCATATTAGTTGGGGGAAAAAAAAAACTAACTGGGAAATTGTGTAAATATGGGTATGCTAAGCAGTGGGTTTTGATACATCAAAAATGGGAGTTTGAATAATAAGATAATCGTTATTTCATTTTGTTTCTGTAAACTTTATTGAAGCAGGTATACCTGTACCTATCAATATTGATTTCGAATTTTTGGCATAAGACCATCAATTTTGAGAATGGATAAGTCGATTACATCGATCCCAGTGCTCAACTGGTACTTATTTTATCTGAAAGGTAAAGTGGACTTTGGTGCAATTTGAACTCAGAATGTAAAGAAGGATGAAATGCCACTCAGCATTTTTCTCGGTGTGCTAACGATTCTGCTCGGTTACCACCTTCCTGTACCTATTCATATTAAGTTAGATATGGATAACTGTAAAACACACACACACACACACACACACACACAAAACATCTCCCCGCTCCAACATGTGCACATTGGTACTCAATTATATTCATAATAATTTATATAAATTATAATTTATATTCATTCATAATTATTAATGAAACTTAATATAATCAAATTTCATATCAGTTCAAATATGTTTGAGAAATATTTGAATCTGTAAACAGCTTTTCACTTTAGTTTATCATGGAGATTAAAATTCTCTCTCACTTAAGACAAAAAGATGGAAAAGCACCATATTCAGCTTAAAATACCCTCTATTGGACTGATGGATACATATTTCAAACTAATTTTGTTCTCCTTAGTACAATATATCAAAGAGAAGCAACTCTGAACTGACAAAGTAGCTTAGCTTCTCTTATAAGAAAGCCATTGAAAATATGATTGGTGGCACATATCAGCTGCCAGACCATAGAAAATTTTTATGAGTAGATGCATGAAGCAATGACTGAGAGTAAGCCAAGCTTGATTGTAGTTCAAATATGTTTAAAAGAATCTTCTTAAATTTAACATAACTAACATATTGCATTCATTTATTTTCTCTTACAGACCTCTTGAAATTAAAGTACCTCTAAAAGACTTATCACCCACCACCAGCACTGAGATTATTCAGGTAAACAACATTTCTATTTTTGTAGCAAACATTGATACATGCATGAACATCTTTTTTTTAATTACATCTTTAGAATATTATAGATTTCTATGAAAAGGCTTCTTTCAGTTTCCATCTACCAAATCCACTCATAAGTCAACCCAGCGATGTAGTACAAGATACTCACATAAGGTACCACACTGTGGGACTGAGCTTGAAAGCAAGTGGTTGGGAAGTAAACTAAATACCACAGAGCCATGACTGCATATATATGTACACACACATGTATATATATATAAATGTATATATATATATATATATATATATATATATATATATATATATATATATATATATATAAACGAAGATCAAACACAAAAAAAAAAACCCTGAGGACGTGGTACATGTAAAGTATTAGCAGATGCTCAGGGAAGGAAAGAAAGATGGTTTTACATTTCGAGCAAAGCTCTTCTTCAGAAACAAAAGACAGAAGAATGTCCAAGAGAAAAGGAAGACGGAGGAAAAAGCAAAATCGCCAACAATTCACATGTGGTTACACTTTGAAGAGTCAAAATTATATGCACTCTTGTTTTTGCAATGTATTTACACAAAAGCAGGGGATGAACAAGTACGTCGTTTTTCTATATAGTCTCCTTCCTTTTTGATGCACTTGGTCCAGTAGTCCACAAGCTTGTGTATTCCCTCCAAAAAAGGTTTTTAGTTTGTTGTGCAACCATTTATGCACCACTTCCTTCACATCTTCATCCATAGGAAATCAATGACCTTGTAAACCATCTTTGAGTGATCCAAAGATATGATAGGTGGAAGGGGCAAGATCTGGGCTGTAGGGAGGGTGTTCCAGCACCTCAAAACCTAATTGGTTAATGGTTTCGACAGTTTGGGTGGCTGTGTGTGGGCATGCATTGTCATGCTACAACAAAACTTCCTTCAATAATAGGCTTCATCGTTTAGTGCAAACTGCTGGCTTCAATCTGTTGGCCAGCAAAGCACTGTATCTTGCACTCTTGATCATATACCCCTTCCGACCAGAGAAATTGGATCACTGCTCTTTGTTCTTCTTTGGTGAATATTGCTAGTGGAGCAGCCATGCTAACACTTTAAAGCCAAAAAGAAAAATGGTGCGATCAGGCTTAACTTCAATCATGTGACCACAATAGTACCAACTATAAGCATGCATGCGCGGAAGGCGGTGTGACAATAATAAAGATATGTTAAGGTGGAAGTGCAGATAATTTTTGACTTGCCCTCGTATATCTATGTGTGTGTGTCTTTGAGTCTGTGTTTGTCTCCCCACCGCCACTTGACAATCAGTATCGGTGTGTTTGCATCTCCGTAACCTGGCCGGTTTGGCAAAAGACACTGATAGAATAAGTACCAGGCTCAAAGAATAAGTATTTTGGGTCGATTCATTCGACTAAAAATTCAAGGTGGTATCCCAGCATGGTCACAGTCCAATGACTGAAACAAGTAAAAGATAAAAGTTATATATATATATATATATATATATATATATTCAAGGTGGGCCAAAAAGTCATGCACAAAATGAGTTCAATACAGCCTGGAATTGTCAGACATGCTTCAATTTATCTAAAATTGAATAAGATAATGATGAATACACATGTACTTGTTGATAATGAACAAGATGATTAATAATAATAATGATGATGATAATAATAACAACAACAACAACAACAACAACAATAACAATAATAATAATAATTAGAACATTAATAAAATGAAATGCCAAATCTTTTGGTGCTTAACTTTTGGCCCACCCGGTATATATAATCATAATTTTTTTGATGGCCTTTGGCCAGGCCTTGTGTATTGTGTGTGTGTTGTTTAAGTTACTGTAAATGTCTGTCAGTATAATTTTTACTTTTTATATATGTTTTTTTAAACAGTGTTTCTATAAAGTGAAAATACATATAACTCTACAGAACAAGAAATCAATCCATCTTGATGTACCTGGACCCTATGTACTATCTCCCAATGATGAAAAGGTAAGTTACAACATTCACTTATACTATTCAGTAACACACTAACCTTTATTTGAAGTTCCCATTGGAATGTAGCAAGTGTACATCTCAGAATCTATATTTTATTTTTGGTCAGTAAGGACATCAAAACTACTCAACCAGAGATTGCTGTGTGTGTCACTTACATACAATCATCATCATCATCATCATCATAGTTTAACGTCCACTTTCCATGCTAGCATGGGTTGGACGATTTGACTGAGGACTGGTGAAACCGGATGGCAACACCAGCCTCCAATCTGATTTGGCAGAGTTTCTACAGCTGGATGCCCTTCCTAACGCCAACCACTCAGAGAGTGTAATGGGTGCTTTTACGTGTCACCCGCACGAAGGCCAGTCAGGCGGTACTGGCAATGGCCACGCTCAAAATGGTGTATTTTATGTGCCACCTGCACAAGAGTCAGTCCAGGGGAACTGGCAACGATCTCACTCGAAAATCCTACGAAGGCCAGTCAGGCGGTACTGGCAACGACCACGATGTTGATGACAATAATGTCTTCATTTCTCACAACACTTTTAATCATTAATGACTGTCTTAGTCTTTCTTAACCTTCTTTATGCTGGGATCATCCACATACAACTTAGATATTTCAAACTAGATTTGCTAGATACTTTATAAAAATGTCCTCCACAGAAGAATTAGACGACCAAGTCTTCTTTTAACAACATCAAGACACAATTTAATGTACATATTAAGGAAACGGACCTGAACAACACACTATCTAGTCATGAACAACATACAACAAAAATCTTCAAAGTTACTATAAACACAAAGTCTTACAATCTTTGACAATTTTTCATGATAATCTTAGATATATAAAAAATTATGCTCCACAAAAAACTAGGTTTCCTCTTTGAATTAGGAAGTACATCAGCTTTGAACTCTACAAAATTCAAATATCACTCATATTGGAATACAGCTCAGCACCATTCGAGTGTGGTCAATGCCAATGCTGCCTGACTGGTCCCATGCCAGTGGCACATAAAAAGCACCAATCGATCGTGGTCGTTGCCAGTGCCACCTGACTGGTTCCTATGCCAGTGGCATGTAAAAAGCACCATTCAAGCGCGGTTGATGCCAGTACTGCCTGACTGGCTCTCATGCTGGTGGCACGTAAAAAGCATCCACTACACTCTCAATTTTTTATTTATTTATTTTTTGCAGTCGTAAACTTTGCCAGATCAGATTTGAGCCTGGTGCAGCCTTCTGGCTTGCCAGCCCTCAGTCAAACCGTCAAACCCATGCCAGCATGGAAAGCTGACGTTAAACGATGATGATGATGACATCTGACTGAATCTATAGCTGATTGCTATAGATTCACTCACTACCATGTTCAATCCCTAACTAACAGAGAGACACTGTTTCTTTTGTGTGTTTCTTCTACTGTTACTACAACTTTTTGATCTTCTGAAGTAGCTAGTTCTATACTCCTCCTACCTAAATATACTTAAGTTGGCAGCAAATTGGTTGCACTGTTAGAGCACAAGTTCAAGACAAAACATAACATCTGTTCCTATTCTCTGCGCTCTAAATTCAAATTCTTCCAAAGTGGGCCTTGTCTTTCATTCTCCCTGGATCAGTAAAATAAAATCCAGTTTAGGACAGTAAATTGGCAAAATTGTTAGAGTGTAGGACTGAATAGATTGTATATAGGTTCAAAATCAATGGTCCCTCTATGACCAGCTATAACTTTTTAACTTCCTTAAATATTATACACCTTCTCTTAACTTACAACTGAGTTCTGTTCTGACTGACATGTTGTAAGTCAATCTGATTGTATTTCAGATTTATATTTTTCAATACTATTTTCATTCAAATGCAACTGATGCTTGAAAGCGACTGAGTGAGAGATAGAGGCAGGCAGTAGATGCTTGGGTCTGAGGGGAGGGGCTGCATTGCCAGATGCTGTCGTAGTTATTGTACATGCAGCTGCCTTATGTTCAAAAATCGATTTTTTATTTATTTATTTTTTGCAGTCGTAAGTTGCATAGATTGTAAGTCGAGAAGGTGTATATATAAAGTCATACAAAATAAAATGAAAGCTCCTAGAATAGACTGGGCCATAACTCAATAGAAGCAGATGGTGCAAACTTTGCTTGGCTGAGAAGGCAAGGATCCTAAAAAATTCACTCAATCTGGGTACCTTTTTAAATTCAGAAAGAGAAACTTTTAGTCAGTGCCCTTATGGTAGAAAATCCATTCTGGAAATGTGGGCTCCCCTGCTTGCTGACTAGTGAATGGAAAACGTACATAAACTGAGCCTTTTCGGGCACTGCTGGAATCATTCAAAGGGTGGTAACTCCATATTTTCCAGAATGGTTTTATTGTTTTGAAAAAAATTTTTGTGGTTTCAAGTGGGTTTTTTTTTGCACCATCAAGCTGACCAAGATTGTATTTTTACCTCCACAAGCAAGTCACCTATATTGCTAAGTGCAATAATAGACATGAAACCGATGGTAACTTTCTCACTGGCCATAACCAATGACTACATAAAATATATGTGCATGCATATGTGTGTGTTGTGTATTTTTGTGTCTATGTTTGTACCCCATCATTGCTTGTCAACCAGTGTTTGCTTGTTTATGTCCTTGTAACTTAGTGATTTAGCTAGGAGAGATTGATAGAATAAGTACCATGCTGAGAAAATAAAATAAGCTCTGGGTTGATTTGTACAGCTAAAACCCTTTAAGGCAGTGCCCCAGCATGGTAATGGTCTGATGAATGAAACAAATAAAGGACAAAAGATTAAATCTTTTGTCTTTGACCACCATTGATAGGGACAAACTGTAAACTTTTGGATATCTAGTTCGAGGCACTATATCTTAAAAGCAAGACCTGAACCATTAACTGACATTAATATTTATTATTTTGTTTTATATTTTTTTTATTAAGGCCTTTCATTTTCAAGTGCATAATTTAAGTGCCAAAATTTAAGACCAATATTAAGTAAACTTGATAAAACATTTAATTTTCCCTAAAAGTGAAATGGGTGTATCCAGTGGGTTACTTTTACATACAATAACAGTCCTAGGTATGACCTTAACCTGCATCTGTCAATGGGTCCCTGGCTTGTAAGTTCCAAGGTTTTGAAGCATGTGGAACCACTTCTTAAGTATTATTGCTCCCAGGTCTGCTCTGACCTAGAGTAGTACCACATGTTAGGATCCCAGCTATGGATTAATTAGCATGTCATGGAATTACCTTTGGAAGAAGGACCCTCACATATGGGCAAGTGAGAGGCCTTTCAGCTCTTTAACTGCTCATTGAAAAAAAGATAATTCTATAATTAATCCTGCATCCAGATAACTATTCTTTTCTTTTTTTATTTTCTAGTGGTGTAATCAGATATGTCCAGATTGGATGAACAAAGGAAAAACAACGTTACCAAATGTCTCTCTTGGAGATAATTTTAGGGTTTCTAGAAGACTCTTATGTAAGATTTAACTATTTACTTGGTAATTGCTTAACTGCACCTCCATGCATGTTCACACATTACATTCACCACCTCCACCTTCTTTCACCTGTTACTTGCCCTCACTCTTTGTGACAGCATCTGCTCTCTCTTCCCCACCTATGACCCACTGTCTGTATCCTCTCATGCCCACCTATTTGTACCTTGAGAATTTGTTCTGGCATTCAATCACTACCTTCTTTTATCTCCTTCTCAACTACTCCCTCCCATCTCTATATATAACAGGGAGTAGCCATGTATCTCCTCTATAGCAAGACACCTGTGCTTGCCCTTCTATCTTACTTTAGACTTTCAACATCTGGCATATAACCACCTTCTCCACTCAATTACTCCCCATTTAGTTGTGGGATCTTAGCTTTTGCTCTCCTTAATCTTCTGTTTTTCTGCAAGTTACTTGGCAACCTCTCTAGTGCCAGTAGTATGAAAAAAATCAAGCACGCAGTACACTCTGTAAAATGGTGAACATTACAAAGAGCATTCAGCTGTAGAAACCATGCCAAAGCTAACATTGAAGCCTGATATGGCATTACAACTCTGTGGATCATGTGAAACTATTTAACTCATGCCAGTATAGAAAGCTAGGTGTCTCAAAAAGTGCATCCGGTGCATTCTGTAAAGTGGCTGGCATTAGGGTGGGGGTATTCAACCATAGAAACCATGCTAAAGCAGATACTGGTGCATGATGTAATCCTCAGACTGTCAAATCATCCAACTCATGTCAGCATGGAAGATGGACTAAAAAAAGTGATGATGATATATATATATATAACATGGGCTTTGTAAAAGAATAGATAAAAGTGCTTAGAAGTGACCTATTAAACTTGTTGGAGATTAGCATTCTAGTGCTGTTTATACTGTAGATGGGTTTGTGTTAGAAAGTATTGTACCTTACCCAAAGTGAAGGAACAAATGAAAATAACATGGTATACAGAAGACTTTGGTTTGGCTGAGGACAACTTATCTGATGCCAATGGCATTGTGAAGTGAATCCAGTGTACGTATGTTATAAAGCAGTTTGTATTAGAAAGGGCATCTAGTTACATTAAAAGGGATGAATGAAGACAATATGAGGTAGAGAGTACTTTTTGGTGTGACATAGACAACATCTATCATATTCATGACATGATGAAATGCACCCACTCCACTTTGTAAAGTGGTTGGTGATAGAAAGTCATCCAGCCATAAAACTATATGTAATAAATAAATAAATTACGTACCAATTTTGCTGATTTTTCTGTAATGTGTGTCAGATTTTGAAGGAACATAAGTTGTGAGATGCTATTAAACTTGTCTAACTCAGACTAGCATTTACCCAGTTGTATATGACATTTAGGTTCTGTTGGAGTGCATAAATATTATCCTTTGTCTTGATCTCTGGCATCACTTTAGTTTTGACTGCATAGTTGCTGAATATATTTTTGTCTATGTTTGACAACACTACAAAGAACAAGAAGAGACTCAGAATTGTACTTCATTCATTACTGTACTCTATTTATTAGTGCAGACTTTCTTGATTGAATTTTGTTGGATGCCAACATTTAACTTCAGTCTTTCAGAAAATCATAGATCCGAATGTGCAATGTTTCTATTATGCTAAAATTTTTCAGCTGGTGAGATAAGATTCTATGGTTGTCAAAGGCTTCGGTGAAGTCAAAGAATATTGGAGACATCTCATGATGTAGATAACATACTGTTCAGAATTTAGATGTGTTTGTTGTAGAAGTAGTGTCAGACAGTTTCTTCTTGGACAAAAACCAAGTTTGGAATTATCAAAAATCTTTTGTTGATATAAATAGTTTCTTATTCTTCTGCATATGATATTCTCAAGAATTTTTGAAAGGTGAGATGTGCCACAGATCTGTAATTGTTTGTCTGTGTTCTTGTTTCCTTTATAAATCAGTACTGTTATAATAGCCTCCTACCACATTTCTCATAGTTGTCTAGCATCATGGTACTAATATGACTGGCTTTGCAAGATTTTAGAAATAGAGCTGACAGTCAACCTGGTTTGGAAACTGAGTTTATATCAAGACAGCTTATTAAATTGATTACATTCAGTTAACTTTATATCTGTTAAGTTATTGACCGATGGAATATATCAGTATGTTCAATATACTGCTCTTTCTCTGCCTGAGAAAAGATGCTTGCAGTCTAAGCATATGGCAAATTCAAAAACAGTCATCCATACACATACCATTTGGACATTGAACCAGACTGGTTTTTGATTTTAAGATGGGAAGGTCATATGCAGAGTGGTAACACAAAATTTAAAGTAATGATGGTGTGCAGTCTCAGTTTTAAATGTGGTTATTATATCCTTTTATCCTTTCCAGGTTGATAAAAATAAAGTATTGTTGGTGGAGCAGGGGTTGATACATTCCTTCAAATAGTATGGCTTTGTGCCAGTCTTAGAAATTAGTAAAATTATGTTTAATTCAGATGACTAAATTTGTAATATTTTTGTTTGATTTCAGATGAAGAATATTTTGGACTTCCAGGATTTTTACCATTGTGACATTATCACCCATATTTTCATGCAAACCCTTTATGATACTCCAAGAAAACAGTTTTTTGTAACTGACTCCATTTAATGACAAGATCTATTTATATATTTATACATAGATATTTAAAAATTGTTTTCTTTGCTTACACAGGCATTTCACTTTGTTAACATGCAACAGAGTTACAATGTCAAATCACTTTCAGATGGATCTCACATGATTCACATATATTCTTTATGTTCTATCATGAAATGTAGCATACATTCCTATTATATAAATAAATAATTCCATTTGTTGTTGAATCCCAGGTCAGCTTTGAGTGAGCAGACCTAGAGTGAAAAATATTCCAGCTCTGATTATCCAGTCTTTCTTTCAAATATATACATTAACTAAGTCATTCATAAATTATGCCCTCTTCTATTCGTTTAATGCTGACATATTTATATTCTAATTAGTCTCCGTTGTTGTTTCTCTAATGAGATCATATATAAATGTTAAATATATCTCATAAGTTGTAAGGGAATTTTTAAGGGTCAGTTGCTATCACAAAGTTTTATGACATAAAATGGATGAGTGGCAATTTTTTTTCAAATTAAACCATTAGTTTATTGAACTTGGAGTCAAATTTCTCTCAAATCACACCTTACCATCCTAAAAATATAAAGATTGCAACATGCAGTCTTAGATAAAGTATGTTTGAAGAAAAAAAGGGATGCTTTTGATCATAAGTCTGCTGGATCAGTACTGGCCTGGAACTAATCAACAGTAATAACAATTTCACGAGTAACATTCCCAGAAAATCTCATGCATATTTCCAACAGAAATACTCTTTGTTCATAATAATGATTAAACAAGAATGTGTTATCTCTGATGCTTGGGTTAGCAAAACCATTACCAGTTTCTTTAAAAGCAGGGATGACATAGCAAAGATAAGACAATCATAGACTTTTATAAAAGAGTTTTAAAAAGTAATAGTTGTAGAGAGAAAGTAATTGCTAAAGTAGATGATATAGCAGATTGTTTCTATAGGGACAGGATGTCACAGATGTCCTTTTTCTAGTGAATTTTAAGAAAAAAACTACTTAGCAAAGAACAGTTTGCATATGCTGTAAAATGCATGGTACATGCCTATTTGACAATATGAGGAAGCTACGTATGGACAAGTAGTTTTAAGGATGTCTTGAAGTTATAATCAAAACCCTCACATTACCCAGCCACAACAACAACAAGTATAAATTATGATGATGATATTACTCTCTTCACAGACACCATCTTAGATGCTACCTTCCTTCTGCATGACTTTGAAAAAGTGGTAGCAGATATTAGTAGATAGGTCAATACCTCAATATTTCTGCTACTATCAGGAGGGATAAATAGGCACAATCACACAATACCTTGTAAAATTTGTAGACTCCTTTGTACACAGGAAATAACATCACATCAACAGCTAAACGGGTAAAAAAAAAAATGTCTTCTGAAAGCATGGGCTATTTTTGATTTTAGTGTATATATATATTAACTCTCATGTATTGCTTTAATTTTGTTTAAAATCTCATCTTCTAATGTTTACTTTCATTTTATGATAGCTATAAGATACAACTGTTTTCTGATTGGGTAAACATGACCGAACTTTAAACGTCTGTAATATTTTTCTATAATTTTTCTGCAATAAATGAATCACAAACTCAAGTTCAACATGAAAAACTACATCAATATACCAAATTTGAAAATTTTCACTTAATTTTAGAATTTCAAAACCTGTGACAGCAACAGAAAAGATCTCTCTCTCTCTCTGTTTGTCTATCTCTTTCATTTTCTCATGGTAAACTTTCACATTCTCTATAAAAGTATATCACTCATGGTGTGTGTGTGTGTGTGTGTGTGTGTGTGCGTGTGTGTGTTTGTGTGTGCATGTGTGTGTATCTATGTGTGTGTTTGTAAGGAAGTTTATTAATGCAACAGAGTAATTTTAAAAAGTATGTAAAAGATAAT
>NC_068981.1:132242363-132247241 GCF_001194135.2 Octopus bimaculoides
ATAAATGGAAGCAAATTGCAGATTCAAACTGTTTATATTTTAAAACTGATTTTTAAAAATTTTGAAAAAAACTGAAAATTTAGGATTTAGGGGGCTGCAGGTTTAATGAAAAATAAAAAAAAATATTTCAGTATTGTTTTTAAATTGCATTTCATTTTCTATTTGAAAATAAAGGAAGTGGGGATTGTAATAGTGGTCACTGATTTCCAAAACTTCTCTTTTTTTGTAATCTTCAAGTTTTTTCTCATCATTTTAAGTATACAGTATACAGTGCAAAAAAAAAAAACATTGGCCAAAATCGGTACTGAGTGGGAGAGGGGGATTTGAAAAATTCATAAATTTTCAAAATTTTTTCTTTACTGAAAAGGCGTCTCTTACTATTTTTAAGTGTGTAGCACAAAGAAAAAAAAATTGGACAAAATCAGTCCAGATGTGGAGATAGGGGATTCATAAATTTTCAAAATTTTTTTCATAAAAAGCTTTCCCCACTATCATTTGCAAGGGTAACTTGAAAAAAGAATTTGAAAAATCCATGTCAAAATGGGAAAAATCGAACTTATGTGGTTGTGAGTCTGCCAAAGTAATCTATTGTGAAAATTACCCAACAATGACAGGATACTCAACTAGTCTTCAATATGTTTAAGTATTTTCTGAGATCCCTATAAATTCTTGGTCCTGAATATGATGTACATTTTTGTAGGCTTTGTCTTCTGAGATTATATTTTGTCAGACTTTATGAAGAAAAGCAATTCTTCTAATTACTGTAATTATCAAACATTTTTTTAAAAATAAAATCTGGAGTCCAAACAATCTAATGGTGGTTTATCAAGAATAATCATTTAGTAAACAAGTCTTCCTCTAACGGGCAGTTATTACAAGGGAGATAATTATTTCTTCCTAATTAGAAATTAGATTGTGAAATTAAGGAATTACAAGGAAAAAGTTTCGGAGAATCCACATCTTTTACTTATTTCAGTCATTCGATTGTGGGCATGCTGGGGCACCACTTTGAAGAATTTTAGTTGAAGTCATCAACCCCGGTACTTTTTTTTTTGTTAAAAGCCTGGTACTTATTCTATCAGTCACTTTTGCCAAACTGCTAAGTTATGGGGACATAAACGCACTAACACCAGTTGTCAAGTGGTGGTGAGGAACAAATACATACACAATGACACACACACAGACTCACGGATATATATATATATATATATATATACAGTGCCCCTGGACTGGCTCTTGTGCGGGTGGCACATAAAATACACCATTTTGAGCGTGGCCGTTGCCAGTATCGCATGACTGGCCTTCGTGCCAGTGACACGTAAAAGCACCTACTACACTCTCGGAGTGGTTGGTGTTAGGAAGGGCATCCAGCTGTAGAAACTCTGCCAAATCAGATTGGAGCCTGGTGTAGCCATCTGGTTTCACCATTCTTCAGTCAAATCGTCCAACCCATGCTAGCATGGAAAGCAGACGTTAAACGATGTGTGTGTGTGTGTAAATGGATTAGTGTGTTTGTAGTGAAGATTGTTATTTGTGTCTTCTGAGTCAACAAATGCAATGTAACTGACAGATGTGAGTGTACATTGAAGTTAGTAAGTGTAGGGATAAGATGTAAAAGGTCACCATATGTAGTGTACAAATGTAAGGTTATAACCTCTGAGGTACCAACCGTATCATGCAGCTATAAAGTTATTTGATGTAGAAATAGCACTTCTTGTTCCATGTCAGGTGGTTAGATGTAGATAGTCAAACATAAGATGAAAAAATGTAACAGCAACATCAAAGAGAAAAGAATAACATTCACAAATTTATTTGCCAACAGTGGTTACTCTTTTACTTGTTTCAGTCATTTGACTGCAGCCATGCTGGAGCACTGCCTTTAGTTGAGCAAGTCAACCCCGGGACTTATTCTTTGTAAGCCTAGTACTTATTCTATCGGTCTCTTTGGCCGAACCGCTAAGTGACGTGGACATAAACACACCAGCATCGGTTGTCAAGCAATGCTAGGGGTACAAACACAGACACATCACACAAACACACACACACACACACACAAAAAAAAAAAAAAATATATATATACACACACACACATATATGACAGGCTTCTTTCAGTTTCCGTCTACCAAATCCACTCACAAGGCTTTGGTCGGCCCGAGGCTATAGTAGAAGACATTTGTCCAAGATGCCACGCAGTGAGACTGAACCCGGAACCATGTAGCAAGCTACTTACCACACAGCCACTCCTGCACCTATGTTAAATATCAAATATTCATAGTTGTAATTGACAATAGCAATGATGTGTTGATGACTTGCTGGTAGTTGGCAGTGTGTGATTTGTGCATTCAGCTGACAGAGAGGAAGAAAGGTTTACGTTGTTCCTTTCCATTCAGCTGATGCTATGCTGTGCAAGAAGCTAATTGCTCCCAGTTGGAGGTTTGTCAACCAAAGAGAGAGAGAGAGAGAGAGAGAGATAGAGAGAGAGAGATTGTCTCAGTTATATAGGTATGGCCCAGAAATAAATAAAACCTAAATCAACAGACTGAGCCTTCCATGACTAGCAATGGTCTCTGGGGGTCAGGTGTTTCTCATTAATCACCCAGTGTGGAAATAAAACTGAAAGGAATCAGATAGTTGTCTGACAAGGAACAAGTGTGTAGATTTGGTTTCAAATATCAATTAGGCCGGGCTAAGTGGACTCCTAATGTATGTGTATATATATATGCAACAGGCTTCTTTCATTTTCTGTCTACCAAATCCACTCACAAGGCTTTAGTCAGGCCGAGGCTATAGTAAAAGTCACTTGTCCGGTGTGTTACACAGTCAGACTGACCTCAGAACCATGTAGCTGGGAAGCAAACTTCTTACCACACAACTATACTTGTGCATATTTAATTCTCATTTTGATTTTTTGTTACTTATTACAAAGTTCTTAAAATTCCTAGCCTATAACCATTTTGTAAAGCTAGTTAGTAAGAGTAGAATTAAGCCAGTGACAAATATTTTGTTATTTAAAAAAATACATGGAAAGTGAATCTGACAGATTTTGTGAGTTAAAAGATTGCAAAACTTGCTCTTCAATGATGAAAATGTTTCACTTTCAACTCACCATTTCAAATCAAGTTACTTGTTTGACAAGTACAACACTAAAAGTTAATGAAGTTTTACCAAAAACCTGAATGTACTAGTTTCTCTATACAATATAAATTTATTCAAATTTATTAATTTATTTCAGATAACGTGAAGAGGAAAGGAATATTTTAATCTTTCTCTTTCCCTCTCTACTCTCTCTCTCTCTCTCTCCATTATTGCTATCCCTCTTTTTGCATTGCATATATGGTTGCAGGTTTGGCTGTGTGATAAGAAGCTTGTTTCCCAATCACTGGTTCCAGGTTCAGTCCCACTGCTTAGCACTTCAGACAAGTGTCTTTTACAGTAGACCTGGACTGACCAAAGCCATGTCAGTGGATTTAGCTGACTGGTAGACAAAAACAGAAAGAAGCCTATTGTATATATGTTTGTCTATATGTGTGTGTATTTGTGTCTCTTTGTCTTGACATTGCATGATAGCTGTAAATGAGTGTCACTGTCATATAAGCAGTGTCATTCATTTCCAATATTCTGTGAGAACATGTTTGGCAATGGGGAAATATTACTTTCCTTGGAAACTGGTAAGTGTTGGTGACAGGAAAGGCAACTGGCCATAGAAAATCTGCCTCAAATAAACACCATCCAACTCCTGCAAGCATAGAAAAGTGTACATTAAATGAGGATGATGACAACAATGATGATGATGATGATGGTTGTAGTAGTGATGGTAGTGGAGGTGGTGATGATGATATACATAAACGTGCAACATAAACGTGCACTTCCATATACACACTATAAATAAAAAATGAATACAAAATTCATTTTAAAGAATATATAACTGTGAATTATTGAACTGTTAACAGCAAGTACAGTTTCAAATCATTGTCTTATTATTTTAGTAGGCTGACACTTTTTACTTGTAATGTCTACTTCATAGACTGCTACTAAAAAAATAGGGTTTAAAAAAAGAAAAATGTTCTTATCCTAATTAATTGCTTGGTATGAATTAATAGATATCATTGCAGAATTGTTGCTTGTGCAGATTCAAATAAGTACCAGTTGAATATTGGAGTCAATGTAAACGACTGGCCCCACCTCCCCCAAAATTGCTGGCCTTGTGTCAAAATTTGAAATTATTATCATTATTGTTAAGGTGGCGAGCTGGTTGAACCATTAGCATGCCAGACAAAATGCTTAGCGATATTCTGCCCGTCGCTCCATTCTGAGTTCAAATTCCGCTGAGGTCGACTTTACCTTTCATCCATTTGGGGTTGATAGAATAAGTACCAGGTGAACACAGGGGTCAATGTAATCGACTATCCCCTCCCCCCAAATTGTGGCAAAATTTTAAATCATTATTATTATTACTATTTTGCTTTTTCTCTTGTATGCCATCAAAATGACACTGGGGTAAAATATATGAAGCCCATTATACCCATCATGACTACCCGTCTGATAAGGGTACACCAGGCACATGCATCACAACCATATCTGCATGACATGGTGATCTCATATCAAGATAAACAGCACATGACCTCGCAGGTGGGACCCAGTTGGAATTTTCTTCAGGTCGAGTAGCCCATCCCGCTCAAAAGGTCCCTGAATAAGGTTTGTTTAAGAATGTTGAGCAAAACACCCATGTTTCCGAAGGTGAATTATTCAAACCCCAAAGAATTCCTCTCAACACATAGCTATGATGCTCCCCCACTACTTCTGCTCATGATCAGAGATGCACATATCGTCAGCCACCAAGGGACATGCTCATCTGGTTAAGGTCAAACAACTGACAAG
>NC_068981.1:132247300-132249716 GCF_001194135.2 Octopus bimaculoides
CATCCGGGCATTTATCATCATCATCATCATCATCATCATCACCACCACCACCACCACCACCACCATCACCATCACCATCATCATCATCATCATCATCATCATCATCATCATCATCGTTGTTGTTGTTGTTGTTGAGTTAGCAAGCTTGCAGAATTGTTAGCAGGCCAAGTAAGATGCTTGGCAGCATTTCATCTGTCCTTATCATCAAAACACTACCACTACTGCTGCTTCTGTTAGTAATCAAGATAATAATGGTTTCTCATTTTGACACATGGTTAGCAATTTTGAGGGAAGGTAAGACAATTACATCAGCCATCCCCCTTCCCTACGGTTCAGTTGGTACTTATTTTATCAACCCTGAAAGGATGACACAAAGTTGACCATGGCAGAATTTGAACTTAGAACATAAAAACAGACAAAATTCTGCCAAGTATTTTGCCTGGTGTACTTACAATTCTGCTAGCTTGCCGCTTTAATAATAATAATTCTTTCTACTGGAAGCACAAAGCCTCAAATTTGGGGGAAGGGATTAAGTTGATTACATCAACCCCATTGCATAACTGGTACTTATTTAATCAACCCTGAAAGGATGAAAGGCAAAGTCAACCTTGGTGGAATACCGCTTATGATTTCGTCCAGCATGCTAACGATTCTGCCAGCTTGCTGCCTATAATAATAATAATAATAATGATAATAATCCTTTCTGCTAAAGGCACAAAGGAGGAGACTGGCCGATTAACCCCAGTGCATAATTGGTACTTATTTAATCAACCCTGAAAGGATGAAAGGCAAAGTCACCCTCAGTGGAATTTGAACTCAATAATAATAATAATAACAACAACAATTTCAAATCTTGGCACAAGGCTTGCAATTTTGGGAAAGGGGGCTAGTTGATTACATTGACCAGAGTGCTTAACTGGTACTTATTTTATTGACCTCAAAAGGATGAAAAGGCAAAGTTGACATCAGTGGAATTTGAACTCAGAATGTGAAGACAGACGAAATTCCGCTAAGCATTTCGTCTAGCGTGCTAACAATTCTGCCAGCTCACCACCTTCAATAATAATAATAATTTTGATACAAGGCCAGCAATTCAAGGGGCGGGGGTATTTGCTATTACTGATAACCCTAGCATTTGACTGATAGTTTATCTTATTGACCCTGAAAGGATAAAAACAAAAAGTTGACCTCTATGAGATTTGAACTGAGAATGCAAAGAGCTGAAAAGCATCACAAGGAATGTTTTTTCTGAAAAGCATCACAAGGATTCTGTCTGCTCACTGAATAATAGTTTCTGATTCAGGCACAAGGCCAGCAGTTATCTGATACCATCAACCCAAATACTTATCTGCTATCTTTTACTTATTTCAGTCATTGGAATACAGCCATGCTGGAGCACTACCTTGAAAAGTAAATTGACTCCAGTGCTAATATCTTAAGCATGGAACCCATTCTATCAGTCTTCTTTGCTGAACTGCTAAGTTCCAGAGACATAAACAAACCAAAACCAGTTGTCAAGCAGTGGAACGTGGACAGACACAAACACACACACACACACACACACACACACTAATCTATATGCATAAATGATGGGCTTCTTTCAGTTTTCATCTACCAAATACCCTCACAAGATTTTGGGTTAGCTCAGAGCTATAGTAGAGAACACTTGTTCAAGGTGCCATTCTGTAGGACTGAACCTGACAACATGTAGTTGGGAAGCAAACTTCTTACCACACAGCCTCAGCTGCACCTATTTTATTTCATCAATCTTAGAGAGATGAAAGACAAAATTGTCCTCAGTGAAATTTGAACTCAGAAGGAAAAGAACAAATGCCTCAAGATGTTTTCATTTTTTTCGCAACACTCTAACGATTTTTCCAGTTCACACGCTTTGATGGATTTTTTTTTTTGTCTAGATACAAGGCCAGCAGTCTTGAGGAGAAGGTTAGTTGATTCCATCAACTCCAGACTGGTACTTTATTTCATTGGTACTTCCAAAAGGATGAAAAGCAAAGTAAAGAGCTGACAGTAATACCAGAAAGCATTTTTTTTTAAATGCTTTAACAAGACACAAGGCTACATGATTTTGTGGAAGAGTGTTGTTGATTAAGATCAACATCAGTCTTTCACTGATACTTATTTTATCAATCCCAAGGGGAAAGTGTAGTTAATTAAGATTGACTGCAGTACTTGCTATTTCTAAACATCAAAGGATGAAAGGTGCAATTGACTTTAGTGGGGTTTGATCTTAGAAGATAGGGTGATGCACCAAAATACTGTAAGGCATTTTGTTCAACACTATAATAATTTTATAATGCTACTACTGCTGCTTCTGTTACTACTACTACTACTACTACTACTACTACAACAGCAGCAGCAGCAACTACTACTACTACTACTACTACAACAGCAGCAG
>NC_068981.1:132249726-132255723 GCF_001194135.2 Octopus bimaculoides
AGCAGCAGCAACTACTACTACTACTACTACTACAACAGCAGCAGCAGCAACTACTACTACTACTACTACTACTACTGCTACTATAATAATAGTTCTTTCTAATTTTGGCATAAGGCCAGCAATTTTGAAGGGAAGGATAAGTCAATTACACTGACCCCAATTACACTGACTCTGAAAGGATGAAAGACAAAGTTAACCTTGGCAGTATTTGAGTACAATGTAAAGAGCTGGAAGAAATACCCTTGAACAATTTCTTTTGCTTGCTAACAATTCCGCCAGCCTTAACAGCTTCAAATTTTGATACAGGACCAACAGTTTTGTGGGGAGATGCTTAGTTGATTTCATTGATCCTAGTACTCAAGTAATACTTCATTTTATTGACCCAAAAAGATAAAAGGCAAAGTTGACCTCTGTGGGATTTGAACTCATAACATGAAAGAAATGTCACGAAGCATTTTTGTCCACAACACTAACAATTCTGCCAGCTCTACAGCAACAATGACAATAATAATAATTTCAAACATAAGCATAAGGCCACACATTTCTATTTATAGGCACAAGGCCTGAAATTTTGAGGGAGGAGGAAAGTCAATTACATCGATACCAGTACATGACTGGTACTTAATTTATCAACCCCGAAAGGATGGAAGACAAAGTCAGCCTTAGCAGAATTTGAACTTAGAATGTAAAGATGAACAAAATACTGCCAGCTTGCTGCCTTAAGTGGTTTATTAATGATGGTTTGTATCATTGGTACCTGGCTACAAAATGTGGAGAGGAGGATACACTCAATTAAAAAGACACTAGTACTTAATTATTACTTAACTTGGTACAGGATGGTTCTCTTAAACCCAGCAACCTCAGGACCTGGCCATCACCAGACTATGGGGAAATGCCAGAAAATTGAAATTTTCCTTTAAGGGGAGTTCCTACATAAATGTAATCTTGTTATCCTATTTCACATAAAGATATCAAAGCTTACAACAGGAAATAATACAATTAATAACACTGGTCAACAAGTATTTTTCATCAAGCATATGTCAAGGTGTACTTAGTGTAGTTTTTAATGCTGATCTCAAATATACAATTAGATTTTTGACATCACGTACAGTTTTCAAGATGAGAAAGTTTTTGGGTTTTAGCTCATGCATTATATAGAAATTCCAATTAATGATGTGTATGCATGTATTTCATCTACATCATGGAAACATATCTTTAAAGTAAACTACATTATTCATTGCTGCATAGTTCAGATGCAATATTTCATCATCTTAAATTAGCCAATCAAGTTTTGTCTGGTGAAATAGGTGTTTTAACATCTCAAATTGTCCAGTCATAATTGGTCTGGTGAAATATTTCATCATCTCAAATTCAATATAAGTATAATCGTTTGTATCTGTTTCCTTACTTGTTTTACAGTGTTAACAATGTCAAGACAGTGTAGAAATCGTCCTGATGTGTTTTGTTATGTCTGTGGACAATACTTTGACTGTTGTCTTGGAAATCAGGATGAGTTATGGGCACCACATTTTATCTGCTCAGCTTGCTCAAATGGCTTACGTGACTGGTTCAATAATAAGAAGTCCATGCCTTTTGCCATTCCAGTGATATGGAGGGAGCCAAAAGATCGTTTTAATGACTTTTGCAAAGTAAATGTCTCAGGATTTTCTCTGAAGAATAAATACAAAATTGTGTATCCCAATTTAGATTCTGCAATGAGACCTGTGTCTCACAATGGATGTTTGCCAATTCCAGTTCCACCAGACGATAGTATTGAAACATCAGATGATGATGCTGACTGTCACAATAGTGTTGCTGAGGAAGATTATGTGGCTGATGATAGCTTTGAACCTTGGAAATTTTCCCAAACTGAACTGAATGACCTTGTCAGAGACCTATCCCTCTCAAAAGATAAAGCAGAACTGTTGGCATCAAGACTGAAGAAGTATCTGTTAGAGCACGGTGTTCATATAACTTATTTTTGGCAGAGAAATGTGGTTCTACAAATGTGTTTTTTTGTTAAAGGTCCGCTTTGCTTTTGCAGTAACAGAATTTTTGAATGTTTATTACAAAATCATGAGACTGAAGAGTGGTGTTTGTTTATTGTTTGTTTGTTTAACGAATGTTAAAAGCTGTACTTCCCCATAATGGTAATTTGAAGCCTTCCATTCCTATTGCACACTCCATTTGTCTTCATGAATCATATGAGAATATGGAACTTTTATTTCACATCATTGCCTATGAAAGATACTCATGGAAAATATGTGGAGATTTAAAAGTCATTGGAATGTTAATGGGAATACAGTCAGATTTCACAAAATACTGTTGTTTCTTGTGTCTATGGGATAGTCAGGCAACTGACAGACATTATTCAGAATCAAACCGGCAGACAAGAACATCATACCAGCTGGGGCTATCAAGAATACACCTCTTGTAGATCCATGTAATGTCTTATTGGCATCCTTTGCACATAAAGCTTGGACTGATGAAACAGTTTGTAAAGACACCAAGGAAGAGAAACGCCAGAGGGTTTGAGTGTATTGTAGAAAAGTTTCCCAAAATCACACAGGCAAAGTTGAAAGAGGATATCTTTGTTGGACCCCAAATTAGACAATACTCAAAGATGTCCGCTTCAAGACAACACTGAATGAACTAGAACTGCTTGCCTGGAATGCTTTCAATTAGATCTGAGAGAATTTCTTGGGCAACAAGAAGGCAAGAATCTTCTGAAATATTACTCAGCAATGAGTTGTCGCATGTCACTGAAAGTTCACTTCCTGGACTCCCATCTGGATTTCTTCGCAGATAACATTGGAGCAGTGCCTGATGAATATGGTGAAGGATTTGACCAGGACATTAGTTGTTCTAACTTTGTCTGACTCATTTTATGTTTATTCACTCTTTGTAGATTGATAGTGATGATTTTTAACTCAATAAACTCATTTACTTTCCAAAAATAATATGTCCTTATTTATTACATTAATGATTTCATATATACCAGTACCGCCTGACTGGCTTTCGTGCGGGTGACATGTAAAAGCACCCACTACACTCTCTGAGTGGTTGGCGTTAGGAAGGGCATCCAGCTGTAAAAACTCTGCCAAATCAGATTGGAGCCTGGTGTAGCCATCTGGTTTCACCAGTCCTCAGTCAAATCGTCCAACCTATGCTAGCATGGAAAGCGGACGTTAAACGATGATGATGATGATGATGATGAAATATGTAAATATTTGCATGTATCTACTGAAAAACTGATATTTGCTGTTTATAAATGGAGGGAAAGTTTGAAATCAGCATGAAAAATTAGTCTAAAAAAGTTGGTTTGCATTCATAATGTATCTAATTTTGTTGACCAATATAATGCTTACAAACATCAAGTTCAAAATTCATGTATTTTCAAATTATTCATGAATTAACCAAATGAGAAGAGTTAAATAGAATTAACATATCCAGGACTGGTTGTTCTCTTCTTATTCTAATAATGCATTTTTTTAACTCATGTCTTGTTATTCATTCTGGGTTACATCATTAACATTACACTCACTGAATTGAAATCCATTCCTTATTAGTAATCCTGTCAATCTACAAGTTTATGACACATTGTCACATTAATATTCGACCACCAAACATAGCAACAATTTTCCCCCAGCATTTCCAATATTTCCTTTTCCAGCAGTATTAGGTTTTTAACACATGATTTTAGGTTGAACAGGTTCAGTCACATTTAGATATCCTAGGAATCAGAGCTGAACTGGCAAAAATGGCAGTTATTCAAGTTCTGATGCTGATATGACAGAAGCCTTACAGAACCTGTTACTTAAGCACTTGATTTATCTTGCTTGGCCGAACTGAATTACCTGATAAACAATTGTACTAATAACTTGTTCGGAAAGAAATAAGACGAGAAATATTTCTAATTTTCCAATCAACTATTGCTACAATTTAGAGTCAACACTTTCCGTGAAAATTTATTTTGAGAAATGCTTCTTTCATGACAGCTATCTGATATTTATCCTGCTTTGACTACTACAGATGAATTCCTTTTACCTAAGCTGGCAGTCCAAACCGACAATTTTGTGGAAGTGCAAAATCTGATACTTGCTAGTTTTATCACTTTCATTTATAGGAGACATTTATCAATTTGCTGGATCTTCTGATCTCAAGTTGAGCCCAAATGACTTAAACCCTTGACATTCATTTCACCACAGATTACACTTATCCAGACAATCTTAATCTTGGTACAGTTTTAACTGAAAAGAATTATCAACGAAAAGAATTATCCATCTTGCAAGGTCCCAGAAAATGATAAAACTACGAGAATAGATGAGGCAACTCTCACCAGCAACCATTTCAAGTATCACATATTGTAAGGTAAATAATCAAAGTAAAATTTCTTAGATAGTTGTGACTTTGATCCATGCATTAATTTTTCTTTGTATTTTCAGCATTTATAATCAGAATAGTTAATTCTCAAAGTAGTAAACTGATTCTCACTCAGTCAAAAATCTCAGTTTACTCCAAGTATTTCATTACACCACTTAAGGATAATTATCATTACACGTACTGTTTCTGATTATTCTGCTTTACATCTTCTTTTATGTGTTTCACTCATTGGACAGTGGCAATGCTGGAGTATTGCCTTGAGGGTTTTTATTAAGCAAATCAATCTCAATACATATTTTTCTTTTTAATTTTGGTACTTATTCTATCAGTCTCTTTTGCTGAACTACTTACTATGTTACAGGGACATAAACAAACCAACACCATCAAACAGTGGTGGGGATACAAACACACATATACATGCATATACACAATAGGCTTCCACACTGTTTCCATCTACCAAATTTATTCACAAGGCATTGGTCAACCTGAGGCTATAGTAGAAGACACTTGCCTAAAGTGGGACTGAACCCAAAGACACATGGGTGCAAAGCAAGCTTCTAACCCATACTGCCATGCTTACAGTAAACTTTTTAAACATATTTTAATCTTTTATCATTTGATAAAAGATATTGTATGACCAAGTAATAAATCTATCCATTCACTGTGTTCACTTGTATCAACAGTCTTCAAATAATGCATAGTTCATTGAGCAAAGGTTTCCATATAAGCCAACTATACTACCTTTAGAGAGGAAGAATTTGGGAATATTCTTAATAAAGGATATTAGCAGCTACCAGTATTAGTAACTACTAATATCGTTTATTAAAGATTTTCCTTAACTCTTCCTCTCTGAAGATAGTATGGTTGGCATCCATAGAAATCTTTGCTCAATGACCTATGGATCACATGCACAGCTATTCTAGAAACTGTTGTAAGAGACTTTATCCATTGTTTTTTAACTTCTTGATCCCTTATTTATTCTAGCTACTCTGCAATTATGTTTGAATTATAAGTTACACACTCTAAAGTGATACCACAGGTTTTACTTGTTCATTCTTCCTTTCTAATCTACCCATTCAATAATGAACCACTTGTAGCCATCCTTTGCTAGGTGGCTTCAACACTACCTTTGCTTTTGATGCAGTTCAAGTTAGAGTTTTAGTGGCAAACCACCTCAAGCACTTATTGTACATACCTATTACATTACATCATCAGATGGAATTATCTATCTATATATATAAAAATGAGAATGTGTGTCTGTATGTCTGTCTGTCTGTCTGTCTGTGTGAATCCCTAAAACTCGAGAATTACGCAACCAATTTCATTCAAATTTTACACATGCCTTACTTAGGGTTCCAGTTGTGTTTTAGTCAAAATTTTTTAAAACTTCTTGCAGAGTTCGAGCCCACGGCAACATAATATCTCCTCCACTATTTAAGTATTACGTGTCAAAAGTGAAACAAAAACACTCATATCAAATACTTTCACTTTAAAAATGAAACTATTCCACTAACTGAAACAATCACATTTCGATACTGTAATGACAGATACTTTCACAGAGAGAGAAAGAGAGAAAGAGAGAGACAGAAAGAGAGAGACAGAAAGAGAGAGACA
>NC_068981.1:132257356-132259322 GCF_001194135.2 Octopus bimaculoides
ATAATCACAACAGCAAGAAAGTATGTACATGATCACCTTCTTTTACGAAACTTCATTGACTTTCATATATTTATATTGATATACATATATATACGTGTATTTGGGTGCGTGTGTGTATATACATCTCTATATATAAAGATGATGCATAGTCTAGACGGCGTTTTTAGATTTCATTATTCTCTTTAATCCGGGCAACGCCGGGTATTTCTGCTAGTATATATATATAAATATATATATAGTTATGCTATATTCCGTTAGGAAGGCAGTAGAGTACAGTACAGAGTTCATCCACCTTCAGAATTACCCAGTAGTATTGGTGGTAGTATTATTATATACTTCCAAGTTTAAATTTGGGCATTCATCATGTGTGAATATAATATTGAAGAAATCGAAGTCAATTCCTACAATTGTTGTGTCGAAACAAGTGTAGCGAATAATAAACAAATGTCCAACTGTACTCTTTCTTCTTGACTCCAATTTCTTCAATTATATATATATATATATATATCATCATCATCATCATCATCGTTTAACGTCTGTTTTCTATACTAGCATGGGTTGGACAGTTCGACCGGGGTCTGAGAAGCCAAGAGGCTGCACCAGGCTCCAGCTTGATCTGGCAGTGCTTCTACAGCTGGTTGCCCTTCCTAACACCAACCACTTCGTGAGTGTAGTAAGTGATTTTTATGTGCCACCGGCACAGGGGCCAGAGGAGGCTGGCAACGGCCACGATCGGTTGGTGCTTGTGAGAGTATGTGGTTATGTATGTGTGTTTAGCACCAAAAAGGCTCAGAAACAGTGTATTTGCAAGAAAAACAAATTTGATTTTCAAAATTTGCATCCCAAAGACAATGTCATCTGTATATAATAAAAAAGAAAAAAAATTTGCTTCAAGAAATAACTCCACTTTTAGATCGACAACTCTCCTACTCTCTAACTGTCTCCATGAATCTATCTCTCTCTATTATTTATCACACACTTTATTACTCTCTCTGTATGTGTATTATCTATCATACATTGGTTTCATTTTGTTTAAAACTTTGTCTTCCAATGTTTATTTACATTTTATCACAACTATTACACACAAATCTTGTTTTCTGATTGGGTAAAAATGATCAAACTTTAAATCTCTGTTTCTAACATTTTTTCCGGAATAAATGAATCACACTCTTGGATTCAGCATGAAAAAGTACATCAATATACCAAATTTGAAAATTTTCAAAATCTGTAGCAGCTACACAGAAAAGGTGTCTATCTCTTTCATTTTTCACTT
This sequence comes from Octopus bimaculoides, assembly GCF_001194135.2. Lineage (NCBI taxonomy): Eukaryota > Metazoa > Mollusca > Cephalopoda > Octopoda > Octopodidae > Octopus > Octopus bimaculoides. The sequence continues at coordinate 132,258,630 of NC_068981.1, forward strand.
TTCTCATGGTAAACTGTCTTCTCTTGATACATCTTTACCACGCTCTCTCTCTCAATCTGTATAAAAGTATATTATATTCATGCTGTATGCATGTGTGTAAGGATTTTTATTAGGGTGACAGATTGATTTAAAGAAGGATCTAAATGATAATCTATTTCAGTAGCATACTTTTCTGTTAGTAGATATGTTTTTCTTACACACACACACACACACACTTACTTGGTGGTGGAAGATTAAAAATTCAAATTACAAAATTTTTGTTGTTGTTGCTTAAATCCCATCAGCCAGATCATCATTCCATAAAATGTGTTTATGAGGAGAAATACATGTCAGAGTGACAAAGAAACAATGAAGGTATCAAGTGGTCATTGGATATGCAAGAAGCAACAGCTAAGTCTCCCTCAAATCGCACACCTTTTCATCTGAAAATTATTTTGAAATTTTAAACAGAAATAAATTGCAGATTTGAGCTGTTCGTATTTTCAAACTAAGATTTAAAAAAATAGCATTTATGGGTGTGGGGATGGAGTTAATGGAAAATTTAAAAAGATTTCACTATTGTTTTTGGATTACGTTTCATTTTCTGTTTGAAAATAAAAGAAGTGGAGATTGTGATGGTGATCGCTGATTTCCAAATTTCTTTTTTTTAACCTTCAAGGTTTCTCCTATCCTTTTTAAATACGTAGTACAAGA
>NC_068981.1:132260604-132268241 GCF_001194135.2 Octopus bimaculoides
ACTACAATTCCCCCTCTTCAAATGCTTTCACTCCACTCTACACCTTTGTTCACCATCCAACTCGAACTGAAGCAAGGGTTTCTATGTTTTCTGGATCCATTCCAAGTGACTTCATAGTAGTCCTTATGCTGTCCTTAAACCTTCTTTTAGATTTACGCTGATAGCGTTTCCCCTCTGTAAGCTCACCATAAAACAGCTGTCTCAGCATGCATTCATCTGCCATTCAAACAATATGGCCACACCATCTCATTTGGTTTCTCAAAATCATAGCTTTAATTGAGGTGATACCTGCAGATGCAAGGACATCTATGTTTGGAGTAAAAGAACTCCATTTAATTTTTAAAATGCGATGAAGGCATTTTTGGTGCAATTGTTCTAACAATTTAAAATTCCTTTCATAACAAGTCCAAGTTTCACAACAGGGATGGTAAGACAAATACATGGTAAGGAATACAACAGGGATGGTAAGACAAATGATTTGTAAAGAGCCAGCTTTGTATTCTTATTTATATGTCGCTGGCACCAAATGCATGGCTCCAAGCCACCAAATGCTTTTGCTGCCCTTTGAATTCGCAGCTGTATTTCCGTATCAAGATTTCCATCATTTTGAACAGAGCTTCCAAGGTAGATGATTGAATCGACAACCTCAAATAATTTACACTTTACAAAAATTTTAGATGGGTTACAAACAGCACTACATGCAGGTTGATGCATTACAACTGTTTTTTTTTCAAGTTGATGATCAAGCCAAAATCACCACAAGCCAAGTCAAATGCAGATACAAGAGATTGCAGACCTGTTTCAGAATGACTGACAAGATCGCAATCGTCAGCATACAAAAGTTCCCTAATGAGTGAAGTGAAAACCTTCGTTTTGAATTTCAGTCTGGTCAGATTAAAACCATTCCCTGTTGTTCGATATTTTATGTAAATACCCTCCTCAGAGTTTTGAAAAACATGTGACAACACAATAGCAAAGTATATTGCGAAGAGAGTGGGTGCATCAAGGTCTCCTTACTTTATTCCATTTTCCATGGCAAAAGATTCAGAGAGCCTACCACCAAAGTTAACTCTAGCTTTCATATCTTGATGCAAAGCCCTTATCATGTTTACAAATTTTTCTGGGCAACCTATTTTCCTTAGAATTAGCCACAGAGCATTTTGATTAACAGTACTGGATGCTTTGTTCAAATCAACAAAGCAATGGTATAGAGCAAGATTTTGTTCAATGCACTTTTCTTCTAATTATCTGACAGTAAAGATATAATCAGTTGTGCCCCTGGAGGAACAAAAACCACAGTGAGACTTAGATACTATATTTGGAACTATGAAGGTATTTAGACATTCTAACAAAATGTGGGCAAGTACCTTTCCAACCACAGACAAAAGCGAAATCCCACGAAAATTACCACACAGATCCTTTGGCCCTGATTTATACAAGGAGACAAAAATGGCATCAATCCAGTCTTGAGGCACTTTCTCAGTTCTCAGAGTTTAAAGATTTTGTCACCCCCATATTTCAAGACTTCTGCACAGATTCCATCAGACCCTGAAGACTTATTGTTATTCGGCTTATTCACAGCTAAATAAATGTCATTTAGTGTTGGTTCAAATGCCAACTCTTCTATAACTGGAAGGTGTTCGATTTTTTCTATCGTCCTCATGTCAGCAGATGATGGTCTATTCAAAAGTGCAGAAAAATGTTCTACCAGTACTTATGAATAGAAGTAGTGTCAGTCAGAAGCAAATGTCTATTTGCTGTTCTCACTGGGAGCTTTTGAAGAAGATTTTGGGCCATATACCTCCTTAACATAAGAGTACAAACCCTTGGCATCATTTCTATCAGCTGCTTCTTGTGCCCCTTTTGCTCTATCATTCAACCATTCCTGTTTAATTTTCCCTTTCAGCTTTCTGTAAGCTTCATTTGAATTGGGGTTCAAAGATTGAGAAAGAAGTGTATTGCCTAAGTTTTGTTTTTCTAAAATTAGATCATGAATTTCTGCTGGTCTATCTGAGACCAGACACTGGACTTATGTGATTTAAATCCCACTGACGAACTTGCAGCCTGAAATACTTTTGTTTTGAAATCTTCAGATAGATTGTTTGGGTCAAGATTGATACTTTCTACAGCATGGTGGAATCTTTGCAGGCTGCTTGATAATTTAAAGTTTGTAGCATTTTACTTTTTGGGTACCTTAGGACGAGACTGTCGATTTTTAGGCATTATCGAAAAATCTATTTTTCCAGCTCTCTGCCCCTCTCATGGCCTGAACACTAGAAACGTCTTTCATATCACATTTTCTGATCAGAATATAATTTATGAGATGCCAGTGCCTACATATTGGGTGCATCCAGACAGTTTTATATTTATTTTTCTGCTTAAACAGAGTGTTAGTAACAACCAGATTATTCTCAGTACAAAATGTCAAAAGAGCTACTCCATCTTTATTACATTTTCCAATCCCATGTCGACCTAAAACAGGCCATGAAACATAGTTCTTTCGAACTCTTGCATTGAAATCTTCCAATATGACCAGCTTGTCAGAAATTGGTACTTTCCTCAATAATTGTGCTAGATCATCATAAAATTGTCCTACAGTTTCATCAGAGTGTGACATTGTTGGTACATAAATACTGACAACGGTAAGAAACCTACCTTTTGTCAGTTTGATACGGCATGACATGATCTGTTCAGATATATCACTTGGAAATTCTGCAATGGAGGATACTAGTGTATCCTTGAAAGCAAACCCAACACCAGATTCTCTACGTTGACCCCAAGGTAGGCCTCTCCAAAAGACAGTATATCCATAAGTAGGTTCATTTACTTGACTCTCACCAGGGAGACGAGTTTAGAGAGTGCAGCTATATCAAGGGAATACTTCTTGAGCTCGCATGCAATAAGTGCAGTACGCCTTTCTGGCCTCTTGTTGAAATTATCATCAAGAAATGTGCGCTCATTCCAACAACCAAAATTCAAAGGATGTTTATTTTTACTTTTTCTTGAAGATTATTTGACCACAGTGGCAGGATGACAACCGGATCCAGCCTGTGATACACTGGAACACTTGTCAAGCCAGACCTGTTCCCCTGACATTCTCATATATATATATGCATATTACTTGTTGTGTCGCTTCAAGTTGATTCCACTGCGTGCTGTGAAGAAAAAGTTGTACAGTGTATAGAAATAAATCACACACCTCTTGATCATGAGAAGCAGTAAACTAGAGTCTTCTTGAAATAATGAGCCTTACTATCACCTAAGTCTCTTTCTCTTGTTAAAAGCGCATCCTTAACATTGCTTGGACTGCATTCAAACATCTGGCTGTTCTCTTTAAAGTTAGAAGATACATCACTTGAGGACCACAATGGAATAACTCATGTCTGGAACAGTGCTGCTGTTGCATCCACAGACGATTGTATCCAGAAAAGGGCCCATCCAAAAAAATTTGGCATTCTCATTCCACTCTCCACTTTACCACCTCTTACCAGCCATGTTATTTCACACCCCACACCAAGCACTGCACAAACCACTACATCCATTCTTTCTTTTGGCCATCTGCAATTTCCTCCCCGCTTATGTCATTCCTGCTGGTTTTAGGTTGCAAAGATTCAAGAGAAACATTAATGGCAGTAATCTCACCACACTTGAAAGGCCTGCCAAGGCTACAGGCACTGCTATTTCTTTTAGATCCAGCAAGTAATATATACATACTGATCAACTGAGAATGCACAGGAGAGACTGCAAGTTCAAGAACATTCTAACAGTGATGTAGCGAGAGTGTGTGCCAGCCTGAGTAGCCTTTGAAATTTCTACCTCAACCACTGGGCCCCCAAGCTTACACAGGCTTATTCAATAGATTCAAAAATGTTGCCCCCAGAAAAGCACTGCCTTGGTGAACCACTCCTCAACTTTTCTATCCTAGCTATGTTACTGCTCCTTAGGTTTATCGCCCTTTTTCCTAGGTTGACTATGATCTGATCTTTTCTGGTAACAGGATGCAAAAGTTGAATTGAAAATGCTCGAAGGTGAAACGGACATCAGAAAGTATCTCATCTGATATGTTTATATTCCACTAATCCGCAGCTCTGGACTGGTTCTTTATCAACCAGAAATATATTAAAAGCAAAGTTTATGTTGGTGGGATTAGAACACAGAGTTCAGAGAGCTGGAATAAATATGGGTTTCAGTTTTTGGCACAAGACCTGCAACATTGACATCCATGGTACTTATTTTTTCGACTCTGAAAGTATGAAAGGCAAAGTCAACCCCAATGGTATTTAAATGCAGAACGTGTGCTAACGATTCTGCCAGCTCGCTGCCTTAGTCTGAATAAATATTGGCTTCAAATTTTGGCATAGGACCGACAATTTTGGAGGCGGGAGTAAGTCGATGTAATTGACTCCAGCACTCAGTTGGTACTTATGCTATCAACCCTGAGGAGAAGAAAGGCAAAGTTGACCCTAGTGGAATTTGAACACAGAACATAGGGCCAGAAGAAATGCCGCTGAGCGTTTTGTCTGGCATGCTAATGATTCTACTCATGCACCACCTTAGTCAGAGTAAATATTGCAAAGCACCATCGCTTCTAACTACCATCACAATGTTGACACACGTGTGCATGTACACACTATGTATGTATGAGAGAGCAGCATGTCATCAAAGTGACTCTGGGGTATAAATACATGAAGCCCAATATACTCATCATGACTGCTCATCTGATAAGAGTACACCAGACATCATAACCATATGTGTGCGACTTGCTGTGACCTTATATCAAGATAAACATCACATCACCTTGCAGATGGGGCCCAGTTAGAATTTTCTTCAGGTCGAATAGCCTATCCCAGTCAAAAGGTCCCTGAATAAAGGCTGATGAAAGATAATGAATGAAACACCTATGGTTCCAGAGATTAATTTTTCAAACCACAAAAAAAATCCTCTCAAAACATGGCTGTGATGCTCCCCCATTACTCCTGCTCTTGATTTGAGATGCACATATCATCAGCCACAAAGGAACATGCTCAACTGGTTAAGGTCAAGCAACCAACTAGCAAATATATGGTATTGAACAGAATATTTTCTGTAGTCCATCTTTTACACTAAGACAAAATGTGTGAAAGTTAATACTTCCAATCAGTTAAGATGAGAAACCATGTATGTATGTATGTATGTATGTATGTATGTATGTATGTATGTATGTATGTATGTATGTATGTATGCATGTATGTGTGTGTATCTATGTATACACATATATGTATATTATATATATATATATATATATATATATATATATACACACACCAATATCTATCTATCTATCTATCTATCTATCTATCTATCTATCTAAATATATACTTTATCAATAAAGCTGCAAAAACAAGAAAAGATCCCAAAATCATCCCAAAACTGTTACTCAGAGTTTCACATTCCCGTTCGTCGGACGTGTAACTCAGAGTAACAGTTTTTGTGATGTTTTTGCAGCTTTATTAATAAAGCATAATACTCTACCTCTGGTAGTCGAGTACTATTTTTTTTCTACCTTGTTACACATTTATGTGCTTATTCAGGTGTATCTAAATATATACACACATACATACACACCTGCAAGCACATACACACACGCCTACGCACACACACACACACACACATATGTGTATATATATTTGTATATTATATATGCATAGGCGGAGGGATGGCTGTGTGGTAAGTAGCTTGCCTACCAACCGCATGGTTCCGAGTTCATTCCCACTGCGTGGCATCTTGGGCAAGTGCCTTCTACTATAGCCTCGGGCCGACCAAAGCCTTGTGAGTGGATTTGGTAGACGGAAACTGAAAGAAGCCTGTCGTATATATGTATATATGTGTATGTGTGTTTGTGTGTCTGTGTTTGTCCCCCAACATCGCTTGACAACCGATGGTGGTGTGTTTACGTCCCCGTAACTTAGCGGTTCGGCAAAACAGACCGATAGAATAAGTACTAGGCTTACAAAGAATAAGTCCTGGGGTCGATTAGCTCAACCAAAAGGCGGTGCTCCAGCATGGCCAGAGTCGAATGACTGAAACTAAGTAAAAGAGTAAAAGAGTATACACACATTTACGTACGCGTACATTGAATGTATCATAGATATTCTCAGAAATACACATGCATTCATACATGCATGTTTGTATTACGCGTGCGCACCCCCCCACCCCAAAGTGGATGTGTGAAAGTATGAATGCATAGAAAGACTAAAGATTTCCGAATTATGTTTTTGAAAGGACAGTGTATAAATATAAATATGTATTATATCATAAGCACAATATATTTATGTGCATCCTATATGAGTACGTGTGACTAATTTATAAGCTTTCAAGTTCACACGCTCATTAAGTTTATTTATCTATTTTGTCCACTAATTTTCTCTAATAAACTCAGCCGAAAACCTGTTTAGCGTGGGCTTATTTCTACTGACAAGGGGACGACCACACTTCTTTCACTTGGCCGACAACCAAGCGCCGGATGAACACATGTTGCGATTCCCTTCCATCTCTATCTCAATTTCTCTCTCTCACTTAATTTATGCCAATTATTTATGATATACTTATGATAGTCAGTCATATATTTGTTATATATATGTTATTTACGCAAGTAAATGATATTATCTAATACCATAATTCAACCATACTCTAGTTGTTCTTACACGCATTTTTTATATTGTTGTAATATCTTTGGAAATTCAACAATATCAAAATTCTGATCGATAAGAAAAAACAACAACAAAGATTAGATCATTCCTCTTTGTAAAATAAACAAAACTTTCATTCGAATTTATCTTGGTGAGGGAAAGAAATATCTAGAATGGTACGGAATCAGTCGGAATCTTTTGAAGTGCCATTGGGCGATCAGAAATTTCAAAGAGGTTTCGTTACGAATGGCAGTCAAAGAAAAACCCGACACAGCACGCAAACAGCTCTTGTCGCGATGTCAGCATCTGTTTGGACTGGAGGATCCACCGCATATGATGCTTTTGGCCGAAACCGTGATGACACTATTTTAACTCTTGATGGATTCATGTCTGGTATGTGCATGTTTTACTAAAAATTTCATTATTTGCATTTATTGTTGTTGTTATTTAACCCCAGATCAACCCCGATTGAGCGGGCCTTTGGTCAAAAACATTCTTGCCGTGAGCACCACGCAAAACGTGGAATCCATTATATCCATTATATCTCTCCACTTTCTTACCTAATAATATTCGATATTTGTATAGGATATTTATTAAAGAATTATATCTTCAAAATATAATATACTAGCAGAAATACCCGGCGTTGCCCGGGTTAAAGAGAATAATGAAATCTAAAAACGCCGTCTAGACTACGCATCATCTTTATATATAGAGATGTATATACACACACGCACCCAAACACACGTATATATATGTATATCAATATAAATATATGAAAGTCAATGAAGTTTCGTAAAAGAAGGTGATCATGTACATACTTTCTTGCTGTTGTGATTATAACACCTCATTGTAAACTATGTTCCTTGTTTTCCCTTGTGGAGCATATACAAATAGGTTTTTTGTTGCTGCCCACTCTTGAGCAGCCAACATACAGTTGTCCATGTGAGAAGCAGGGCTCTTCCAAGAGAA
>NC_068981.1:132269815-132272123 GCF_001194135.2 Octopus bimaculoides
GTGTGTGTGTGAGGGAGTGTGTGTGTGTGTGAGGGAGTGTGTGTGTGAAAGCATATGGCTCAGTGGTTAAGGCGTCGGGCTCACAATCATGAGATAGTGAGTTCGATTTCCGGACCAGGCTGTGTGTTGTGTTCTTGGGTAAGACATTATTTGGATCTTTTTGCCATTATTTCACGTTGCTTACAGTTCACTCGGTTCACAAATGAGTTTGCCTTTCCCTTTGGATAACATCAGTGGGGCGGGGTGGAGAGGATGGTATGCTTGGACGACTGCTGGTCTGCCATAAACAACTTTTGCCCGGATTTGAGTCTCGGAAGGTAACTTTCTAGGTGCAATCCCATGGTCATTTTTCTTTCTCCTACTCTAGGCACAAGGCCCGACATTTTTGGGGAGGGGAGCAGTCGATTAGATCGACTCTAGTTCACAACTGGTACTAAATTTATCGACCCCGAAAGGATGAAAGGCAAAGTTGACCTCGGTGGAATTTGAACTCAGAACAAAGACAGACGAAATACCGCTAAGCATTTCACCCGGTGTGCTAACGTTTCTGCCAGCTCGCCGCCAATCCTATGGTCATTTATGACCGAAGGGAGTCTTTACCCTTACTCTTATGCACACGCGCAGGCACACACACACACACACACACACACACACACACACACACACACACACACACACACACACACACACACACACACACACACACACACACACACACACACACTCAGGATGCTTTAGTCGGCCCGAAGCTATAGAACAAGACACCTGTCCAAAGTGCCACACTGTAGGACTGAACCTGGAACCAGGTCGTTTAGAAGCAAATTTCTTACAACATAACCACATAAGCAACTATTAATATTGTTTTAAAGTAAGAATGAGCACACTCATTGCACTTTAAGACAGAGATGCAGTAACGTAGCGTAGGTTGCCAACACTCGGGGTTGAGCAAGTACTGCGCTCCTAAACAGTGGATCATTTATTCATTTAGACAAAACATAACTAATTTTTCTGCAACTGTTTCCCTAATACTTGAATGCTATATACCAGTGCTTCTCAAACTATATGATGTGACGTACCGGTAGTTTATTTTTACAATGTGTCAGGGACCCGTAATAGTTCTTAATGATATTAATTTATACTGGAAACAGTGTATATAATTAATATAATAAAAGTTGACATTTTTTTTTATCTTATATTTATTTTGTAAACAAATAATACAATATTACATAAGCATTTTATAATGTTTCTTTTCTGGAAACTCGCCGCGTACTTGTAGCTGATGGCTCGCGGACCGGCACCGATCCGCAGACTGTCACCTTGAGTAGCACTGCTATAGACAACGTCCCCACACTTTATATTTAGGATTAATCGACTCATGACCATCAGGTCTAATTTTCAGACAGAATACCTTGGGCTATTTTATCCAATGTATCCTGCCTTGTTTAAAACGGTAGGGTGTTGTTAAATCTGGCAGGCTGAACGACTACCTAGAGGTCTCATACTTCTGTTCGTTATAGCAACTGTTGTTGTTTATCCCCCGAGTCAGTAGATTGCCTGAATCGGTAGGGTCTCTGACTTAAATGTCTGCAATATTTGATGTTTATCCTTCACGTTTTGAATTGTTTTCTATTCTTCCATGAGTCAATAAAAACAAATTAAAAGCAATGTTTTTTTAAATTTTGTTTTGCCTGGGGTTACTAATATTCTAATAAATCATCTTATATATTGGATGGGAGTTGTAATATAAAAAAATGAAAGACATTTAACCAAAGGCGCTCCAACCGACGATTCTGTTTTTAGAGGCATGTAGGGCTTCATTTCTGTCATTTCATATTTTATTTTTTTAGATCAGAAAGAATAATTTGAGGGAGATCTAACTGTTATTTCTAATAGGTCGAGCGACCACATAAAGGCCACCGTCTTTGGCTCGTTATAACAATTGTATGTGTTAATGGTTAGGCAAAGATTTATACGGGAAGCATGTTACCATCGGCCCCTACAGCTGTGAGGTCTAAATCGTAACTATTAACGGTATCTAAAACAATCGGTTTGCATTTAAAGCGCAGTTATTAACACCAATTTCTTATTTTTTGTAGTCAAGAAAACATTAAACAACTTTCGAAAGTTTAATGAATCTCTGAAGAATTATAAGTGGATATTTAAGATGTAATTCATTTTTATCGGCAAATTGAAATTTTCAACTCGTGAATAACAGCAGAGGGACGTTAATAGGAGCTGGACCACTGATAAAGTTTTTGCTGTCGTCGGTATCTTATGGGGGACAGGGAAGGTGCTTGACTCTTTCATC
>NC_068981.1:132273444-132277017 GCF_001194135.2 Octopus bimaculoides
ATAATTTATGAATTTGTTTCTCTTCGAAAGTCCTCTCCCCACACCCTCGGGAAAAAAATTTCCCCGCAAATTTCTTTATAATCGTAATCTATGCCGTTTGAAAATTATTTATATATAATTTCATTAAAAGATATCCATTTTCCTAAAAGTTATAAGGGAAAAAATCGGATCGTGTGAACTTTCCGAAAGTCCTCTTCCTATCCACCCCTGTTCGGTAGCGCAAATTTTTGTTTTCATATTGGTCTAATGCACATTTTTTATACCTATTACACCTGTTTTTTTTTTTTTCTGGCCGGTTGTTAAAGTAGTAATTAACCGTGATTGTTCAATCTAAATCGTATAGTGTTATGAATATAATGTTTTTTTCCTTTTTGATTGTAATGTTGCTAGCCCCTTTCCAACTTTGTAGGTAATTGCAATGAATAGCTACAGGCACTAATGAAAGAAGATTAATTTATATTCAACGCAGTCTTTTTTTTTATTTCTTACATCAAGCTTTCTTATTTTGCATTTTGGATATGCCCTCTTATATGGTTCAACACGATGTTCATGGGGTATATTTATGATAATAGGCGTCACATACAAAACACAAAAACAATTATTCGTATATAACAGGGGTCCTCAATTGGTCTGCCGTGGTGCATTGCTACATTATATGGTATTATTGCATTATTGCTGCACCACAAAGGATATGTATGTAGGTGTGTCGCAGATTTTTAAAAATATTTTTTTTGCCTCTTTAGAAAATTCATACTAATGCTTCAGCATTTTATAAAACGTGTTGTTCATGATTTTGTTATATGCAAGTATGATTAAAAAGCAAGGTAAGCAATAATTTTTCTTATATTCTAACTATATTTTCAGTTCTAAAATCGTTCTTTTTAATAGAATATTCCATGAAATGTGAGTCGTAATGGAAAGCCTTCCTCCCGTAATTTTTGTTTTGCTATGAGGTATTTCATAAGGCAAAAATAAAAAAAAATTGAGAAGTACTTTACATACGCACATACATACATACATACACATACGTACATGCATACATATATATACATACATACATACACGTATGTACATGCATACATATATACATGCTTACATGCATCTACATACAAAACACATAAGTACATACGAACTTATATTCATACACATTATACATACATACATATTCAGGTGTGGTGGGGACAAGGTTAGAAAGAATTTATGTCCGGCCACTTAAAATGAAATATTCAAAGGTTCCACATATTTTCATCGCCCTTTGAAAGATTTAGCAATAAGTTAATTGTAAAGATAGAACTAAGTCATTAGGTTATCCTCGAATGAGTTTTTATTTTGTCAGAAACAGTTAATGCTTTCTTAATTGGACACAAGGTCTCAAACTTGTGGGTTTGGTATAGTTCACACTGGACAATCTTTTTCGAGATGCAGGCCGCATGGGACATGGCTCACGATCAAGCAGACTGCACTACTAAAATAAATAAATAAATGAAAATATTTCGTTAGGTGTGCCATTCAGAAAATCCCGTGGGCCGTAGGTTGCCCATGACTGGTTTAGAGCAGTTATAGGCAAACTGCAGCCCACGGGACTTTTTGATTGACACGCCTAACGAAAACTTTCCTTGAATGTTTTTAATAGTGTGGCTCATCTATTGAATGAACCATTCCTCATGCCACCCGATTCCCGAGAAAGGTTGTTCATATCTGGTTTAGAGCTTATGGTTGGGTGTAGAATTTAAAGGACGGGGTTGTTACGGTTGGAAAACTGTAGTTGTGTCGAAATTCCATTGTATATGTATATGATTTACTTGTTTAGAGCATGCGAGAAACCAAAATGAATCGGACTGTTTATTTTTTTATTATGAAAAATTTCTATTTCAGACCATAAAATATGGAATACTCTAAATTTCATACTCTCTTACATGTAGAAAGACTCAGAACTTCCTTGGTAAAATAACATAGATTCTGAAGCAGTATTTGAAGCTATACTTCATACTAAGTCACTGGAAACCTAGATATCTAGCTCAACAAGCAATACCAATTTAATTCTTGTTTAATATTGCTTTCAAATTTAAGATGGACAGAAACGTTAGCACGCCGGGCGAAATGCTTAGCGGAATTTCGTCTGTCTTTATGTTCTGAGTTCAAATTCCGTTGAGATCGACTTTGCCTTTCGGGGTCGATAAATTAAGAACCGGTTGCGTACTGGATTGATCTAATTGATTGCCCCCCCCCCTCCACCAAAATATTTCGGGCCTTGCACCTAAAGTAGAAAAGAATGTTGGTCTCAAATTTTGGCGGTGGAATAGTCGATTATATCGACTCCAGTACTCATGTGGTACTTTACTTTATTGATGCCAAAATAAATGAAAGGCAATGTCAACCTCGGCAGCATTTGAACTCAGAACGTAAAGACCGACGAAATTCCACTAAGCATGTTGTCTGGCGTGCTAACGATTCTACCATCTTGCCACCTTATTCTTGTTTAATATTGATTTCAAATTTTGGTACAAAGCCAACAATTTCGGGGGAGGGGCCGAGTCGATTACATCAACCCCAGTGCTCAACTGATAGTTATTTTATCCTTGAAGTTTTGGGAGGAGGGGGACTAGTCGATTACAATGACCCCAGAATTTCACTAGAGCTTAATTTATCGACCCCGAAAGGATGAAAGGCAAAGTCAACCTCAGCAGAATTTGAACTCAGAACGTGAGGACGGACGAAATGCTGCTAACGACTCTGCTCGCTGCCTTTATTATTTTAGTTTAATTTTTTTTAATGAATAAATAAATAAATAAATAAATAAAAGATCTTTAAGTTTGAGTAATGTCATGATGACCATAATCTTTAACTTAAACCAGAATAACAATACAATACTAACACGAGCGATATCACATTTTCCGAAGAAACAAACGAAAATCTTCAAATATGTATATTTAATAACGTCGTTGAATAATCCTTTCTACTATTGGTACAAGGCCTGAAATTTGCGGAGAGAGGGTTCGTCAATTACATCGATCCCTCTGCCACCTCGACGTCTGAACATCTTTGAACTATAAAACATGTTATTGTTGAAATATAACATTTAACTATGATAGTATTATTTGATTCAATAAGTAGTGACTGTAGGCAACGCAAACACGAAATCTTACATAAAACTCTCAGAAAGAAACTGATGGATCTACTGTGTTGGATCATAATTGTTACTGTTACTTGTTTGGTATATTTTATATACAATTACATGTCAGCACTGGTTAGGTGTCAGCCATGGTATATACTAGGGAACCCATCACTAGTAAAAAAAAAAAAAAATTACGGAAAACATTGTGTGTATGTGTGTGTGTGTGTGTATGCATATATATATAATCAAAATAAGCAACAAGGATATCCAGAGGTAATGCAGTACGATCGTTTCATGCAACTCCATTTAATTGAACAATGTAATCATTACATCAATTTAAAATTCCGCAAGAATTTTCTTGACGACTTAATAATAAGGTAATGATAAGGTGGCTAGCAAGTTCACACCATTACAGGTACAATATTAGTTAAATTTAGATTCAGTAGGGTATATAATAC
>NC_068981.1:132277122-132277647 GCF_001194135.2 Octopus bimaculoides
TTTGGCACCCATTATAATTCTCCTTTCTTCACTGAGTTTAACAAGTTTAAACCATCTTAATTTCATTTAACATGACAATTGTCCAACCCAAAACCTTTATAATCTTCAGAGTATACCCATACAAAAATCACTGTTAAACAACTCAGTTATATATATATATATGTATGTGTGTGTGTGTGTTTGTGTGTCTGTGTTTGTCCACTAACATCGCTTGACAACTGATGCTGGTGTGTTTACATCCCCGTAACTTAGCAGTTCGGCAAAAAGAGACCGATAGAATAAGTACTAGGCTTACAAAGAATAAGTCCTGGGGTCGATTTGCTAAATGCGGTGCTCCAGCATGGCCACAGTCAAATGACTGAAACACGTAAAGAGTATACACATGCCTATATATATATATACATATATATATATATATGCATATGCATATATATATACATATATATATATATACACACATATATATTTGTGTGTGTGCATATATATATATATATATATATATATATATATATATATATATATATA
>NC_068981.1:132277671-132280034 GCF_001194135.2 Octopus bimaculoides
ATATATATGTGTATGTGTGTGTATATATATATATATATATATATATATATATATACACACACACAAATACATATATATATGTTTATATAAATATATATGTATATGTACATAACTGAGTTGTTTAACAGTGATTCTCATATGGGTATACTCTGAGGATTATAAAGGTTTTGGGTTGGACAATTGTCATGTTAAATGAAATTAAGATGGTTTAAACTTGTTAAACTCAGTGAAGAAAGGAGAATTATAATGGGTGCCAAATATTCTTTTAAGAAAGAGGAGTGCCAAAAATTTCTCTAATATATATTTTTGAGATTGTTGGGTTGGCTTTTATTTATTAGTTTGAGCAATCAACGAAACAGCTTTCTGCATTCAGTAATGATTGAAGGATTGTTGTTTGTTTCATTAGAAAATTCAATGAGATCCCTGTTTATAATGTTCTCTGTTATTTGTAATTTGGTTTTACTGATGTAATATGAGGGATCGCTAAAATATTATCTATCCCCAGAAAACATACCTTACCATTTTCTATCACTCTCTATCAAATAATTACAATCTTTATGCATGCTTAGTCTATCTCCTGTTAACTCTTCTTAAAACTCCTTATCTTCAACATTGCTAAAACTTAAAACTTACATCATAGAGATTATATCATCTTTAGAGAATAGAAGAATTTAGTGTTGTGAAGTCAACAAAATTTTAAATGCTGTACAGGGTAACAATTTTGCAACCTCTTATGTCCTGTGACACTGCTCTTTCTTTCCTGTACTGGCACTGCAGTTTATATAGTTGACACAACAGGACACAGAATGTGACGAGGCTGGCCCTTTGAAATACAGTACTATTTATTTTTTCCAGCTGAGTGGAGTGGAGCAGCAAGAAATAAAGTGTCTTACTCAAGGATGCAATGTGCCACCAGAAATTGACCTTACAATTGTGAGCCAAATGCCCTGGCCAGTAAGCCATGCATCTTCTCAAACACAAAGACAGATGTAAACACAAACACATACACATACACATAGATATATACATATACATTTGATCAGCTTCTTTCAATTTCTGTCTACCAAATCCATTCACAAAGCTTTGATAGGCCCAAGACTATAGTAGAAGACACTTGCCCAAGCTGCCACAAAGTGGGATTGAACTCAGAACCATGTGGTTGAGAAGCAAACTTCTTACCACACAGCCATGCCTGCACCTATATGTGTATATTTGTGTGTAATTATCAACATGTGTATGCATTTGTTTGCCAGAGAGCAATACATGAACATGTAAAATGTGATGCAATGACTTTGTTTTCTTTCTCACTCTATAATTTGTCTTTGTTTCTCCCGCATATATTCACATAGACAAATTACCTCCATCACTATCTGTATCTCTCTCTCTCTCTCTCTCTCTCTCTCTTTCTCACTTCTCTCTCTTAGTAACACACACATACACTTAAGATTCTCCTCTCCTGCTGCAAGAGAGCATGTGTTATAATGTTTACAAAAGTTTGGAATACCTTCCTACTTTGCTTTATTTACAGTCGTGTTAGCAATTACCAGAAGTAAACATTCAGGTTCAAATAACGCAATTATCATCATCATAGTTAGCATCTAAATTTGAGACACTATTTATTTTTACTTAATTTCTTCACTCCCCCCACCCCCAGATGCTAGGGCAGTCAGTTCATTTGAGCAGGCACCTTCATTAAACTGTACACCTAGATGCCTGTTGAAAATTGCATTTGGTTATTAAGGCACTGGAAATAGATAATAGAATATGAATTTTGTCACACACACACATGCATTTAGTTAATATTTAGTAGAAGCAACAGAGTGACTCAAGGGCCAAGAGTTTCATGCATTAGCACTTATCAAAGAAGTTTTATATGGTCCTTGGTCCTTGAGCCACTCTGTTGCTTTTGCTAAATATTAAGAAAAGAATGTACATATACTCGTGTTTTGAGTTCTATTTTTCCTGTTTGTGTCACCAAACCTACATATATATATATATGTATTATTAAAAAATATGGCAAAAAATCATATATTAATTAATATCGATTAATTACCAGGAAGCTAGCACATTTAAAGAATCAAAGAGGTTCAGAAACAGTATCTGCAATCTCAGGGGATTAAAGTACATTTTTATATATGATGTTGACCACTAACGTGGACATTCAATGTGCTAGAAATAGATCACATCTTGTGTCTAATAAGACCTAAATTGTTCTCAACATGAAATATAGCGTGATACCAAAACGTAAGCGGGCAAGACATTTAAAATCACCACGCTATGTTTCATGTTGAGAACAATTTAGGTCTTATTAGACACAAGATGTGATCTATTTCTAGCACATTGAATGTCCACGTTAGTGGTCA
>NC_068981.1:132280113-132281641 GCF_001194135.2 Octopus bimaculoides
ATATATACATATATATACACTTATATATATGTATATATATATATATACATATATATATACTTATATATATGTATATATATTATATATATACTTATATATATGTATATATTATATATATATATTTATATATGTGTAGTACAGATTTTTTGTTGATGATAAGGAGATAGATAAATTGGAAATGAATTACAACCCTATGAATCCCACTGTGTTCCATGCCACTCTCAAAGTTGTACTTTGTTCTTCTCTTAGCTATTCTTGCTGCAGTAGTGACAACATGAAATTCTTACATCCTCTTGCTCCGTTAAGATATTTAAGAAAAATTATATTAATATATCTTGTCTGTTGAAAATTCATATTTCTTGCAGCTGAAGATAGCGCTGTATTTAAATTGATGTGATGATTACGTCACATCAAAATGGAGTTGCTTGAAATAGTCACACTGCATTATTACTTGACATCCTGTTACTTATTTTGATTACACGCACACACACACACACACACACACATATATTATGTATAAGCAAGTGTGGCTGTGTAGTAAAAAGCTTGCTTCCCAACCACATAGTTCTGGGTTCAGTCCCACTGCGTGGCACCTTGGGAAAATGTTTCTACTATAGCTGCAGGTTGACCTTGTGAGTGAATTTGGTAGATGGAAACTGAAAGTAGCCCATCATATATGTGTGTGTGTGTGTGTGTGTGTGTGTGTGTGTGTCTTTGTGTCTGTGTTTGTCCCCCTACCATCGCTTGAGAACCAATGTCGGTGTGTACGTCCCCATACCCGAGCAGTTTGGTATGAGAGACCACTAGAATAAGTAGTAAGCTTACAAAAAATAAGTCCTGGGGTCGATTTAGTCAACTATAAAATTCTTTAAGGCTGTGCTCCAACAAGGCCACAGTCAAATGAGTGAAACAAGTAAAAGAATAAAAGACTATATACATGTGTGTTTTTGTGTTTGGACATGCATGTACATGTGTGTGTGTGTGTATGTGTGTGTGTGTGTATGTGTGTGTTTGTGTGTTTGATTGACCGTTGACTGGACACTATTCAATTTTTTTTCTCCGTGTTTTTCTCCTTGTCTCCGTATTCTTTCTGTTGAAGAGCGTAGCTCGAAACGTCAAAGACTTTCCGTATTCCCGAGCGTCATACTAATACATCCTTTTGTTATTTACACCACCTGTCCTCGTCTGTTGTTGTTTTTTTGTATATTCTCCTTTATATATATATATATATATATATATATATATAAAATGTGTGTATGATGTGTATGTGTGTTTATGTATGCCACTGTCTCCTTGCCTTAACATCACATGACTGTTATAGATGAATGTCAGTGTCATGAATGCATGTTTGGCTATGGTGAAATATTATCATACTTAAAAACAGGTGAGGGTTGGAACAGGAAGAGCATCCAGCTGTAGAATATCCCCGTGGACAGAATTTTGTTGACATGGACTTTTTACAGTTGGTTGCTCTTTCTATTGCTAAACCTCACCTGCTATATATATATATATATATATATATATATAT
>NC_068981.1:132281876-132284329 GCF_001194135.2 Octopus bimaculoides
ATATATATATATATATATATATCTGAGTGGTTGGCGTTAGGAAGGGCATCCAGCTGTAGAAACTCTGCCAAATCAGATTGGAGGCTGGTGTTGCCATCCAGTTTCACCAGTCCTCAGTCAAATCGTCCAACCCATGCTAGCATGGAAAGTGGACGTTAAACGATGATGATGATGATGATGGTGATGATATATATAATGTAGGTAGGGTAAAATCTAAGTTGTGTCCTTTTGAAGCACATCTGCTTATTCCAGTATTATAATCCAGTATGTATTTGGTGTCGTTGTTCTATTGATATGATTGGTACATATTGGAGTTGAAATTTCTGGATATATTATTTGCTGAGGTATCTATTATATAACAAAACAGGTTGCTGGAAGATTTTTGGTAGCGTATTATTTATTCACTACTACATATGTTTCGTTTGTTAATAGGAATCATAATACTATAATATTATTTGATTCTTTGTTTGAAGAATTTCTAATAGGAAATTTCTGACATGTTTTTCCAACATGTACAACTTTGTGATTTCTATTAGCAAAGGAAACATGTGTAATGGTGAATAAATAACACCACAAAAATTTTCCAACTTTTTGTTTTGTGATATGTGTGTATGTATGTATGTATGTATGTATGTATGTATTTCTCTTTTATCTTTTAGTTGTTTCAGTCATTTGACTGCGGCCATGCTGGAGCACCACCTTTAGTCGAGCAAATCGACCCCAGGAGTTATTCTTTGTAAGCCTACAACTTATTCTATTGGTCTCTTTTGCCAAACCACTAAGTTACGGGGACGTAAACATACCAGCAACGGTTATCAAGCGATGTTGGGAAGACAAACACAGACACACAAACATATACACACAGATACATATAATATATATATATAGATAGATAGATAGATAGATATACATATATACAACGGGATTCTTTCAGTTTCCGTCTACCAAATCCACTCACAAGGCTTTGGTCGGCCCGAGGCTATAGTAGAAGACATTTGCCCAAGGTGCCACGCAGTGGGAATGAACCCGGAACCATGTGGTTGGTAAGCAAGCTACTTACCACACAGCCACTCCTGCGTATGTATAAATTTATATGCTTATGTATTATGTGAACTTGAATATTCTAAGCATCAATATATACAAAATCTTTTCCCTCTCCTCTGTCATTAATTGAAACTGAAATCATGCAAGCAACACTTGGGTTAATCTGTCTGTCATTTACTGTACAATTCCATCAAAAACAAACCTTTATTTAAAGATTTGCTCACCTTGAGGATGAATAGAATATTTAATCTACACACTTTCCTTGCAGCAATTATAGTAATCTTTTTCATGACTAATTTGCCTCCTTCTTTGGCCCTTAGTCCCTCACCTTTTCCTCTCTCTTTTATTCTCCTTTGTGTCTACCATTTGTTCTAGATTAATGAGTTCCGTAGTCTTCTGTCTCTTTATTTTCACTTATTGTTGAGTAATGTCATTACGAACATCATTTTGTTTGTCAGCTTCCCTACCAACTCCTGTCACCAATCTCTCTTACTCTCTCATTGTTCAGGCTTCAACCTTCAATTTAATCCACAGCTCCAATAGTTTTACACATGCACGCACACACACACGCACATGCGCGCGCATGCACGCACACACACACACACACACACACACACACACACACACACTTGTGATAATCTTCATCAACTCATCAGCTGTCATATATGCAGCACTAATTTTAGATGCTATGACTGTACATTAGTGGATTAACATTTTCTTAGGTGAATACTCTAAATTACATGTTGGCAACTAGAAAACAACCTTTTCATTTTATTATTTATTTTAATTATTCGGTAAGCTTTTGAGTTGCTCACCAGGAGATTTTTGTTTTCACTGTTGTAAAGCATAGAAGTTATGACTGGTTGAGAAGCTCACTTTACAATCATTTGGTTTCAGGTTCAGTCCCACTCTGTAGCATCTTGGATAAATGTCTTCTAATACACCTCTGGGCTGACCAATGATTTGTGAGTGAATTTGGTAGATGGAAACTATATGGAAGTCTGATGTGTATACATCATACATATGCATATATACATACATCCATATGTATCTATATATATATATATATATATATATATATATATATATACCCTAGTACTTATTCTATCGGTCTCTTTTGCCGAACCGCTAAGTGACGGGGACATAAGCACACCAGCATCAGTTGTCAAGCAATGCTAGGGGGACAAATACAGACACACAAACACATACACACATATATATATATACATATATACAACAGGCTTCTTTCAGTTTCCATCTACCAAATCCACTCACAAGGCTTTGGTCAGCCCGAGGCTATAGTAGAAGACACTTATCCAAGATGCCACACAGTGGGACTGAACCCGGAACCATGTGGTTGGTAAGCAAGCTACTTACCACACAGCCACACCTGCGACTATCCTGACAAC
>NC_068981.1:132284505-132289123 GCF_001194135.2 Octopus bimaculoides
ATATATATATAATCAAAGTATACAATATTATAGATCCATTTTAGACAATCTTACCAATTGGTTTCACACTGGGTATTAGATAACCAGATATTAGACAACAGAGCAGTTAACTAACACCACATGCTCTTCAGAGATGACATGAAATGGAGAGATCATCTGAACTGGATCTATAATATTGTATATTTTGATTAATATACTATATTGTACAAATTTATATTTTTTCTGACTTATGGATTCTTAGATGACTATACAAACACACACACACACAATGTACATACATGCATACATGCGCACACATGCACACACACACATGTGGGCGCATGTCTGTGTTCATATTTGTATCCCCATCTGGTGTTGGTTTCTTTACATTCTGTAACTTAGTAGTTTGGCAAAAGAGACTAATGGAGTAAGTGCCAAAATTCTAAAAATAAGTACTGGGGTTCATTTGTTCTACTAAACCCTTCAAGGCAGTGCCCAATACCTGAAACAAAGAACAGATAAAAAAAATCTGTTTTCATTTACTTTCAGGAATCAGTAAATCATTTACTGTTTTAACCTACTTTCATGGACTCAGTTCACTGGGACAGAGACTTTACCACACTCTTTAGAGGACATTGCATAACCCTTTAGTGACAGATTTCAAATACAAGACATTTCAGATTTCAGGAGTAAGGTCAACTGATAAATATCCAATCAGTGATTCTACATAGCAAAGGTCATTCACCATTGTTTCCCTTATGTATCTTATGCAGACTCCCTCTGCATTATGGAAATATTTCATTACCAGAATATCTTGCTGTAACTGGGTATTCCATAATGCAAAACCTCTGATGAATTTTCTTGCAATATCTTTCCACCATTTTGTTTTATTTTACATAAAAAAGATATTTTTTAATGTTTTCAGGATTAAAATCTGCCAGTTCGAGTAATTCATGAAGATAAGTTTTACTAGAGAGAATTATAAGGATTAAGATAAAATGTATGAGTGCATGAAAGAAAGAGGGGAGGAGAAAGAGAGAGAATTAGTTTTTTTATATATACAAAGAAAATTAGAAATGAGTAATTGGTTTGAAAATGCTCCTAGAATATTTATGTTAATCTCATTAAGTGTAAAAATTTCCAAAAACTAATATAATATTTTCATCTCTATTCCTCCTCTCCTATTTTACAATTTGAACAGTTTTTTTCTAAGTTTTCTTTTATTTCTAAGCCTAATTTCAAGTAACTCTTCCAGATGAAATATCAATAAAATAAAAGTTTAACCCTTAAGCATTTAAACCATCATATCCGGCCCAAATATTCTATCTGTTTTATGTCTGAACTGTCCAGATTTGACCTCTCACACCTCCCTTACAATGTCATTCAGAAAAATATACAATCACATCATTGAAATCTGGAAATTATAAGATAGTTCATGATTAGTTCAAAACAGTTTGAATAAATAAGCTTTACATTTGACAGAATAATCTGAATGTTAAAAGTTTAATGCTAATATAAATAATATTGTTGTTTAAGTTGAAAGTCAACCTTTGATTAAAAGTGTTCCAGCTACAACTATTCCATCTTATTTTAAGGTCAAGTGTATCTAGGATTCCATTATCCAGTGTATCCTTTTATTTTTTTTCTTGATGGTTGAGTGTGATTTGAAGGAGATATGACTTCTATTGCTAGATCAAAAAACAACATTATAAAGAATGGAATATCCTATTGCTACTTGTAACGAGAATGAAGAAACGAATAATAAAGATAAACTCTAGCATAAAAACATGTCGATAATAAAATACAGTTACAACATTGACTTTCTGGGTAATGATGGTCTGGTGCCTCTTATAATCCACACTAATTTACACTAATGTACATCATTATCATCATCATCATTTAACATCTGTTGTCCATGCTGACATAGAGTGGACAGTTTGATCAGGGCTGGTAGGCTGATGGGCTGCACCAGATTTCAGTCTGATTCGGCATGGTTTCTACGGCTGGATGCCTTACCTAATGCCAACCACTCCAAGAGTGTAATGGATGCTTTTACATGCCACCAACATGGATGTCAGTTGTATGACACCAGTATCTGCCATGACTACGATTTCACTTGGCTTGAGGGGTCTTCTACTCAAGCACTACATATTGTCAAAGGTCTTGGTCATTTGTCATTGCTTCCATGAGGCCCAACGCTTAAAAGATGTTTTTTACATGCCACCGGCATGGGTGCCAGTTACGCGACACCAGCATTGGCCATGACTATGATTTCACTTGACTTGACGGGTTTTCTCAAGCACAGCATATTGCCAAAGGTCTCTTCATTTAATTATTGAAGTAAATGTAATATTTGCTTGATTTAGAGTGTGATGACCAAGATGATCACCCCAAGATCAGAAATATCTGTAATCCAAAAAAGTTTTAAATCCAAAGGTTCATGAAAATTGATGTTGTACCTGTACTATGAAACCAAGATCTGTATTGAAGCTGTTGGCTTCAACAGTCAAATATATGCTTGATAGTATAAGGAAATAGGAAGTAATAGTTAAAAAACAAAGCAAAAATCTTAACCTAAATGGACAGTATATGTTATTTATTTATTATTCATTACATGCTAACTGAAAATCACATGTTCAGAGCAATACACGTGCCATGAAATAATTAGGGTAGCATTTCATGATCAAGATCTGCTGCCCTATGTAATCTTTTATTTTTATGGAAATAAACTGTGGCATGAGAAATTAATGATTTATGAAACAAATTCTTTGTTAATTACTGGTTTGACTGCTATCTTTCTAATGACGTATAAATTATTTAATTAGATGCCAGAATTAAAATTTTAAAGTTTTTATTGCTTCTGATATTTTCACATGAAGTAAATAAATTTTCCACAAAGCTGTCAGTCTAGATTTTCTCTTGTTTTTAAACATGCAACCTTGTGTAATCATATAAGTTTATGAAAAATATGTTTGTTCACATGGGATAGCAAATAAATATTTGTAATCTTATTATAAATAAATGATTCATTTTATTTAATAAAAGCAAAATGTCCTCTTGGGATTAAAAAATCACAGTAAAGTCCATTCATACGAAACAACAATGTTGAAGTGGTGACAAGCATTACTTGCCAGTACAGTTACTGCTTTATCTCTTATAGAAATTTTATAACTAGCTGTTTTGCTTACTGCAAGATCAGCAACAGAATGTCACTTGATTTTCTATGTATTGCGAGCTGGAGTGAACAACTGCCATCTCTAGCAGACAAGGTGTCCTGCACTGAGGATGGGTAGAAATAGTCTGAAACCAAGCTGGTGTGTTGGTTCTGTCACTAGAAGGTGGTAGGGCTTCACTCCTCTACTTGCAATATATCAGATGCAGGTTGCATTGTTAACCAGCTAGAGGAAATGTCCACTTGGGATTAAAAATCACAGTAATGTCTGTTTGTACAGGACAGCCATGTTGAAGTGGCAGCAAAATATTTAAGTGTTCAGTGGTAATGAATGGTATCATGGTTAGTTGATAGAAACCTGAAAAATAATTTTTTGTATTTGTATTCTAAGTATTGCACTCATCAGATAAAATGGACTAAACATTTTTTAAATTACTAAATAAGAGTTTGGATGTGTGCAAGAATGAATGTGAGAATTACTTTCCTTAAAGTAGTCCAACAAAAGAATTAGTATTTAAAAATTATATTTTGTAAAGTTGTAATTGTAAAATTTTTATTAGATCATCCAAGAGAACATCAAAGTTCCATAAGACTAGGTTATTATATTAATTATAAATTAAAACGTATATCTGTATAAGAAATTTAATTGGAAAGAGTATTTGAAAATAAAAAAACCGTAGAATACATGACAAAGTAAATTTTTATTGTAGAGTAATAGATTATAAATGAAGTTAGGTTTTTTTTTAACATCTGGAATAATAATTAATCGAGTGTGATAAGTTTTTCAACTTGATTTGTAGTGATGTTTTGACTCATTAATTAATCAAATTTAACATGTTTTTCATACAGTGAACTTTAACAAATTCAAGCATTTATAGTATAGCTGCAAACTGTTGTTAAAATATTGACAATGTTAATAGGAAATCTCATTAGATAACAATTTCAATTACCCTTTAACATTTAAACTTGCCATATCTGACCTAAATATTCAATCTGTTTTATATTCAAACTGACCTGATCTGGCTTCTCGCACCTACCCTACAATTTCAGTCTAAAAATAACAATTACATCATCAAAATCTTGAGGCTATGACATAATGCATGATCAATTCAAAACCATGTGAATTTAATAAGCTTTACATTTGACAGAGTTATCTGAATGCTGAATAGTTCAGTCTAATTTTTTCTGCTGTCTTTATCAAACTAATTTTATGTTGCCTTCCATGTTCAGCAAAAGAGACCAATAGAATCAATAGAATCAGTACCAGGCATAAAAAAAAAAAGCACTGAGGTCAATTCATTCAATGAAAAATTCTTCAAGGTGGTGCCCCAACATGGCCACAGTCTAATGACAGAAACAAGTAAAAGATAAAAAATATAATTATATGTACATACATACATACATATATGTTTGTATATAGATGTGTGTGTGTATATGTATGTGTGTGTGTGTGTATGTATATATATA
>NC_068981.1:132289396-132306724 GCF_001194135.2 Octopus bimaculoides
TATAGATAGATAGATAGATAGATAGATAGATAGATAGATAGATAGATATATTCCAGCTGTAGAAACTCTGCCAGATCAGATTGGAGCCTGGTGCAGCCATCTGGTTCGCCAGTCCTCAGTCTAATCGTCCAACCCATGCTAGCATGGAAGGCGGACGTTAAACGATGATGATGATGATATGTATATATATGTATATATATATATATATATATAAAGAGAGAGAGAGAGAGAGAGAGAGAGAGAGAGGGGGTATTTATATAGGTATGTGTTTATATGTACATGTATATGAAATTATATATATATATATCAACATGCATATATATATGTTGAAATTTCAACATCCATCTGATGATATGCTCTATGATTGATCTGATTTGAAATTAGAATTAAGGTTTCTTTAGGTATCTAGAGTGTTTTCTTGAAATGCCCCGCTCCTTAGTGCTAGTAGGAGATTGGAATGATATCTTGGATGCATGCTTGGACTGTGTGGAGCTAGCCAATAGAAGAGGGGGTGCAATTTTTGAAGCTAGTAGGGTTGTCCAAAGATGATGGCAAGAGGCCTGATGGGGATTACCCTTTAGTCTGGAGCTAAAGGTCGATGCCTTATATGGGATGTCACTGTCAGTCTCCTTTTATGTGTTACACATCCTCCATATTGTGGTGGAGGTGAGCATTGCTGCATCCATTGTTGTATAGACTGGGATATTGAAATACAATTATTTATCATTGATGGCATTCAAGACTTTGGAGGGAGCTAGACTGATGACAAGGAAATTTTTGTCATCTTTGGTTTTCTATTTCACTGGAATATCAAGTGACACTTGCTAAGATGCTTGGCTATTTCAACACTTCAGTATCACAATCATCTGCAACAATGCTATGAACATTTTGGGCTCCTTCAAGAAATTTTTAGAGTTGAACCCCTATATCCTACTTGTGTGATATATAACTGAGGAGGTGTGAATTTTTCATTCCTTATTTTCTTGCATTGTTTACTCATCTCTACAATAAACCTAGTGCCATAATTAATTCTTAAGTAAGCTATTAAAGAAAGTCTTTAAATGTGTATAAAGAAGCTCACTTTATTGGTGACTTTGTTACATTTGTTGATTGCAAAAGTAATCAGCATGGGAAAATGTGATAGTTATTTTAGTTTCATTAATATTATTGTCTGAAGGTAAAATTGTGCAACGTGACAAGGATATCACTTCCTTCTGATGAAAGCGGAAAAAAAAAAGAAACAAATAAAAAATTCATAAAATCTCATTGTTCTCATATATTCCAATTTCAAAGTTCATGATTTCTTCTTGAAAGCTTACCGAACTTCTCACGTGTGATGTATAAACGTTTCATGGCCAAGGTTGACTCTCCTACGTAATCTTTATTATTATTATGGAGATAATTTATGACATGAGAACTTGAGGACCCTTAAATAAACACTTGATTAAATTCTGATTTCATTGCAATACTAGTGATGGTCTTCAGTTAATCTGATAAAGTAACTATTATTTTTAGCCTTTGCAAAAATTAACTTTACAGTTCAGTAAGTTCTGAATTCACTTTTCAATTTGACAAATTGAATTTCCTTGCAGATTCATTTTGTTAATATGAACATAATGTGTTGAAGACGGATTTTTGGAATAGTTATCACAGATAAAATGGAATTTCTTGTTTTTTTTTTTTCAATATTTTTGGTTTTATAATATCCTACATTCTAACACACAGGCAATTTGCATTAAAAACATTTTTCTAATAAAAAAATCCGTTTTTCAAACTTAGTGCTCCCCTCCCTCACTTGATTGTGCCTTCAGAATATCTGTTACAATTGAGATGACTTTTTTTTTTCATGCTATCTTTAATCATTTTATAATATCACCCACTCTGAAATGTTTAATTCAGACTAAAAGTAATTTCTTTTAAATTCACTTTTTAAAAAATATCTTGCCCTATATGACACAAAAATTAAATGTAGTAAGCTGCTCAGTTGCTGGAGCTGCTAAAAATATCAAAGACTTACAGAAGTGGATATGTGAAAAAAAAAAATTGGAATTTTGAAAGAAATATTTATAAAAGGTTAATTTCAGTTGTTTGAAATGTAAAAAAGATTATTTTTGATTTTTTTTTTTTTTTTTCTTAAAGAATGATAATTTTGAGTGTGTGACAAACATTAATACTGAAAATACCTGAAAGGCATGATGAAGGGGTAAGTAAGGTGGGTTAACATTTAAAAAATATAGAGTTTTGGAAAAAATGATGAAAAATACCGATAAAAAATAATTCATTATTAATCACAACAGTTATTCTGAGGTGGAGGGTTAAGAAGTTTGAAAAACATGGATTTGTTAAAGATATTTTTTGAAATGTGAGTTACATGTATCTTAGAAGGTGGGATATTATAAAATGATGAAAAATATCAATAAGAAAAAAAAAACTCAAATTATATTTTATTCATGACGAAACACAAAAATTGACAGCAGGGTGTGATTTGAGGAAGATATAGCTGCTGTGTCTTCCATTTCAGGTACCTACCTAGAAATTCCCTCATTTGCAACTTGGTATATAACCTCTAACTCATTGATTATAAAAGTAATATGAATATTAAAAACGTGACAGTTTTAGCCTAGTTAACATTATTTTCTCTGTGTAACGTGACAAAGAAACCAATTCCCTGAGAATGTTTATAATTTGTTATTTTTGTTTCTCATTGAAAGCCGAAGCCTCCAGTAACATATCACGTGTGGCATATAAACGTTTCATTGCCAAGGTCTGCTCTACTGCCTACGTAATCTTTATTATTATGGAAATAACCTGTGACAGTGAGAAGATAAGAAGAATGAATTAATTAAATACTGGCTTGGCTGCCATACTATTTTGCTCCTTAACTTTTGCGTTGTCCTATGTGTGTTGGGGGTTGGGGGCGCATTCAGAGGCAGATGGGGTGAGAGACTGTGTGTATGTATGTGTGAATGATTGATAGTCATGTGTGTGCGAATGTGTGAGTGTGTGATAGGATGTGTGTACTGTGTTGGCAGTAATATAGGGCAGTGGGTTCTCAAATTGACAAATACTAGCCACTTCTGAATATTAGTGAATTTCTTTTGCTTCCCACCTCTTCATTTATGAGAAGACAAAATAGAATTTGCATCTATGTAATTCTTCTTTCAATGCTATGGTATTAGGACTCTTGTTATCATATTTCTACTGAAATACATACACTGCCTTTGCTTCAATTAATTTTGAAATAATGAAGAATTTAGTAAAATAGCTTTTATCATTATTAAGCTGGTGTTTAGTTCATGGATCTGTTCCATCTCATGCACAGATTTTTTAATTAATTTTTTTTGGAACAGATCCTTCATAAATGAACAGGAAATTTTAATGAAAGGTTTTAATTTAGTTCACTTTCAAACAAAGTTTTTATTATAGAACCAGGTGCAGTCTGATGTGGATTGGTAACAAATGTATTAAAACTATCTTAAATTTATTAATATGGCAATTTGTCTGCCCCTCCCCTTTCAATCCTTTCAACTTCTCTGATATACATTACTACAGATAGTTAATATTAGTTTCAGATTTTGGCACAAAGCCTCCAATTTCCAGAGAGTGGGTAAATTGATTATATCGATCTCACTGCTCAGTTGGTACTTATTTTATCAACCCTGAAAGGATGAAAGGCAAAGTTGACCTTTGAAAGAAGGTTGAAATACCACAAAGCATTTTGCTTGGCATGCTAATGCTTCTGCTGGCTTGCCAACTTTTGATGGGATGAACTATTTGTTGGGGTAGCTGTCAGTTCACCTGTTGTCAGAATCCCACACTTAAATCAGGTAATCTGGGCTCTCCTATATCATTGCTTCTCTATTGCATGTTGGTACAAGGAGGCAGTTGATTAAATTGACTTCTGGAAGGATGAGTATGAAAAACAGAGTTGATCTTAGCATGATTTGAACACAGCTCATCAAGTGCTACAACAAAAAGTACTTTTGCTAATCCACCCACCTTTGACGTGATAGAAAAATATATATATTCTTAAAGTTATAAAATGTACCCTTAATGAAAATTTGTTTTAGTGCTTAGTAATTTCTGACACTTTTTTCATATTACCTCAATGAATACTTCCTATCAGGGTACATTTGGTAGATGTAAAACAAAAGAAGTGTCAAATGACCAAAGTAGAAAATGAATCCCTGTTTTCACTGAAGGGGATGATGTCTTATGATTTAAAAGCATATGTATTTATCTCATGGTTGGAACTGAGTAATATTGCTGTCAAACCAGTATTTTTTTCATTGTTTTTAACTTCTCATGCCACAGGTTATTTCCATATCAATAACGATTATGCAAGAGCTGAACCTGACAATGAAACGTGTATAAATCACATGTGATTCCATTGTTGTCTGCTTCACTATTTCTCGTGAGCACTTCTTTTGGGTTGCGAGGCATTTTGGCTCTGCTTTTTTTTTTTTCACAAGGAAAGGCTGTTAAAACCAGCTCTCAGCACAAATAAGTTCAGGGGTGAAAATTTACATATTTAGGGATCTTTGTAGGCAAAGAATATGTTCCATAGCAGGTTTGCATAAAATAAATATAAAATAGTAAAAGAAATTAAAATATATTTGGTAAATTATTTGTGTGTGTTCTAATGTATTAAAATATAGTTAACTAATGGGAGGAATTATTGTCAGATTACTTGTTAAGCAGTATTGAGTGTAGCATGATTGATATTTGGAAACCCTTTTTGACTTGGTTATTAAGATACTACTCAAACTATGGCTTGTGCACAAAAGGGCTTATACCCCAAATCTTGTTTTTGAAAATGTAGGATCCAAAAAAGCCATAGGCAAAATCTGCTTAATACCTATAATTAAGACTTCAAAAGTCTCATTTAGTGAAATATGATTATGATGATCTGAAAAGTATTAGCTCATGCGTTTTCCAAGCACACTGTAATGTTTTTATATGCTATCATTTACTGGAATGTTCTAAAACAAATTACATATTCTAGACAGTTTATGTTCCACCAAATCACAAGTAAAAAAAAAACAAACTTAAGGAAATTAATGAATACATTAAAATATAATTATATTATGTTACTGTCTAATACTGTTATTAAATTGCTGTTCAACCCATAAATTTAAAACATAAATCCTATATTAATTATTTCTCAGGGTTTGTTTCTTCTTCTTACATCCTTTCATTACCATTTTTGTTTCTTTTTAATGAAAAATTAGAAAGAAGAGAAGGGTATATCACAAAGACTGTGTAGCTCTCTAGGGCTAGAGTGTAATTTGGTCTTGGTATGGGTTTTTTTAGCAAGAGAGAGAGAGAGAAATTAATATAATACAAGAACATATGGAAGACGAAAGAGATCCACAGAAATAGTTTGTGGATATTAACACTTTAGCATTTAAACTGGCCATATTTGACCAAAATATTATTCCTGTTTTATTTTCAAACTGATCAGATTCAGCCTCTTACACTTACCCTACAATGTCATACTAAAAGTAAACAATCGCATCATTGAAATCTCAAAGCTACACGATAATGCACGATGAATTAAAATCAAAGTGAATATAGAAGTATTGCATGTGATAGTGTAATCTAGATGCAAAAGGGTTAAACACTTTTTGAATTTTTTTAGAGAGAGTTTGTGAATATTAAACACTTTGGTTTGGGTTTTTTAGTTAGTGAGTGAGAGAGAGAGAGAAAGAGAGAGAGAGAGGGGGGAAGTATGGTGACAACTTGACATATGGATATGTTTTCAGTTTGAGGTATTACAGTTTGCATTCATCAAATTTTAAAGAACAGAATTGATTATGTTAATAGGTAGTAAAAGAAGTAAAGGAGATCTAATTAATATGAATGAGGTTGATGTGGAGAGATTGAAAAATACTTAAATAAGACATATTAATGAAATGAATAGCCTTCTTTTGAAGGCAGTCTAGGATTCTAATGATTAAAAAAGCTGTGTTATTTCTAATATAGGAACATTCATTTATAATCACATAGAGACAACATATTTCTTAGTTTTGAAGAGAAAACTAAAATAGACATTTCTGGAAATTTAAGTCTTAGAATGAGTAATGGAGGATAACCTTTGACTGAGAGTTTTTTTTTTTTTACAAGAACTGGGTGTATGGTGTGGATCTTTCAATATAATATTTGAGTTTTAAACTTTAGAGGATTGTCTGCTCCTAAGTTGTCTTAAATGGCTTTTCAACCAGAAGTACTGATGTAATAGTTTGATATATAGTGAAGAGGGATGGAGTAATATATCATCATCTGGCATAAAATTGGGTAGCATTAACAGATTAATTGATAAATAGAAAATAAATTAATGGGCTGATGATAGATTTTAGAGTGTTGGCATAAGATTTAAAATGGTAAGAAATTAAAATTAGGATTTCAATTCAGATAAGTACAAATTAGATAGGATGGAAATAGATAAATTTTACAAGACTTCTGTGTGGCAAGAAGTTTGCTTCTTGACCATATGGTTCCAGGTTCAGTTCCTCTGTGTGGTACCTTGGGCAAGTGTCTTCTATTATAGCCCTAGGCGAACCAAAGCTTTGTGAGTGGATTTGGTTGGCAGAAACTGAAAGAAACCCATCATATATATATATATATGTGTGTGTGTGTGTGTGACAACTGGTGTTGGTTTGTTTATATCCTTGCAACTTAGTGATTTGGTAAAAGAAATGAATAGATTAAGTACCAGGATTCAAAAATAAGTACTGGGGTTGATTCATTTGGCTAAAACCCTTCAAGATGGTGCTCTAGCATGGCTACAGTCCAGTGACTGAAACAAGTAAAATTTAAATGATAAAAGAAAGATATATGACAGGATTTTACAATGCTACATTGATCCCTATATTAATTCACCTTTGTATCAGTATTATTGATTAATTTTCGATAAATACCTAGTAATCCTTTAGTTTTTAGAGCATCAATAAATTTTTCACAGCAAAAAAAGTAGATGCATTAATATAGGAATTGAAGAAAGTAACAAGTTCCCCTTAAATATTTTAACGAGCTGAGAAACTTTCCATTTTAAACTTTGGTGCAAGAATTTGGTTGTTTTTATTATGTCCTAGTTGTTTTGCATTCATATTATGTTAAATAATAAAATTTTGTCTTTTTTAATGATTAATTAGTCTTAAGTACACATTTTATTAATTAACTGTATTAAAAATGATCACCTTGGTTTTAATAGCTTATTTTGTTTGATGAACCAAAAAAACAAAAAAAAAACAAACATAGATTCTAATTAAATAATCAAGTTCAAGACTATGTTATAATTCCAGTAAAAAATTATTCTGTGAAAGAATAATGAAAGTAGACCAAAGAAAACAAAATTCACTAAACTGAGAACGTGACTCTCTTGACATGTGACTTTCAGCTACATTTTAGACACGAGTCACATATCACACTTGCTTCATATATGCAACACTTAAAAGTTTATGATATATAAATTGCACTATGTAACCCTGCTATTGTTTTAATCTCTTAATTAGTATCAACAATTTATATATTCTTTGTTACGTATCTGCTTGGGAAAATTAAGTTTCAAGTTCACTGCTCCAATTACTAAAACAGTATGAGAATTTCTCACTCATTACTATAAGACAATAAGATTGTTCATGTTTTTTGAGAACGATACTATATTTTTAGGGTTTTTTAATTATTCATCTCTTTGTTTGTTCATTAGAAAATTATTTACTCTAGCTTCTTTTGTTCTCACTTTCAATTACCATAATTATTTCCTCTACTTATATATGACTTTCAAATTAGATTCTGTTCACATTCAGAACTTTGCAGTCTGATGTTTAACACCACCACATTCTTATTCCATACTTGAAGGATATTTTTTCCAACGTTCACCATAAATCATGGAAGCAGTATCTGATTTCTTATCCCGACATGGTAAAATACAAATCTTGTGTCATTTTTACTAATTTGTTTTATTAGTTATAACATATTGATGGACATTTATCTTTCATTATTGAATTGTAATTTTCATTTTCTTTTACTGTTTTTTAACCTTTGACTGTGGAAATCAGATATATTCACTCAGAATTTCATTTTCCTTAACTGCAGAAAGCAGTTCAGAGATATGAACATAAAATTTCATTATCATTAACTGCAGAATGCAATTTTAGAAACCAGTCTATCTTTTGTTGCGGAATGTCATCTTTGAAACTATTTTCCATTGAGATATGTCAAGTTTATTGAGGCAAAGTGACTTGCAAAAAATACCAATTTTATTTTTTGGTAGATATTTAACATCATTACAGGAAAAACCACGAAATTTAATCTTGCAGTTAATGGATTAAAGTTTAATACTGTATTAAGCAGAACTATTGATTAGATATACATTCATTTTATCAGGAACCGAAAATCTTCAGAAATTCTTCTCAAAGTTCTTGATACTAGATAGAATTATTCCAGTACAGTTGTTTTAGTTCCTCACACAATCTCAGATCAATTCACTTGCTAAACAAATACAACTCGATTTACAATATCACTTCTGCCTATGTTACATTGATGCACCACACTGTTGAACACTTGATTAAATTCAAATATTTGATATCTGAAACTGATTATACACTTTCTGTACAAATATAAATCTCTTCTCCATATTATTACATAAATATTTAAATGAATGTTAAACTAAATTTATGCATACTCAACTTCTAACGGGCAACATTGAAACAATCTGATAGGGACCGCAGAAAATAGACTTTTATATTATGAATAAGAAATTGTTATCTAGTAATATTTCATAGCAGCATGCTCAACTATTTTAATTACAGTTAGTTGTGAGATCCAAGAAAAGTCAAAAGCAATACCTTTGGTAGCGAATCATGAAATCGAAGAAATTAAACTGATAAGCTATGGTTGGTAAACTCAAAAAGTTATGACCTGCAACCAAATAGGATATGATAAATTTTAACTTGTGGATAAGTTGGCAGCATTCTATAGCTCTATTTGTCTTTCTGTGAATGTGGACTCTCAGAGCCAGCAGCACTTGGAATAGGTAGCATAGCATGCCAAAATGCAAGAGAATGATTGTAAAATTTAAATGTTTATATTGCTGTTCTTTAAATTATTTTGCAGTCATTATATATGATCATATATATATACTAAGTGTATTACTATAAATGTTGAAATTTGAAACGTAATTGTGTCAGTTAAATATAGTTTGAAAAGTGATTAAAGTGATATCAACAAATGTATTATCAATAAATGCTGTAATTTCGTGGAAATTATTTTGAAATTTTGAACGTATATGAGATTATATTCAATGCAACTTAGAAGATTTAGATTTATTATTAAAGAGCCAATTGAAAGTTGAAAGAAATAGGATATAGAATAGTTAAGTACCAAAGGTATTTTATTAAAAACTTTCATGAATATGAAATAGAGGGAAAGTATAGTAATTATTAAAATATTTGGTGTTTGTTCACTCTTTTTTAAAATTGTTTTTTAAATTTCAACTTTTAATGTAAAAATAATGATTGTTAGATAATATAATTTAAAGAATTTATATATCTATGAAGAATATAGCTGTCTACTTGGCTCTGTCTTGTAGTATGTTAAATGTCTCACTGAAAAACATTTAAGTTAAGACTGGATAGGAGTGTAGATTAGAATATGTCAAAACCATTAAATATGAAATTAAAGAAATCTGAGAAATGCCTGATTCTGATTCTGCAATGCAGCATGGAGCAGAGACTCTTGTATCACAAGAGAAGATTACAATTACTTAGTGATGATAAATGTTTGGTATAATGTCTTATGCAGAATAAATGTCAGCATAACAATGCATAATACCTCATCACAGTTTCATTAATGAATATTGCTCTTGATTTATTATTGTGGAAATTGATATGAAAATGTAGTATTGACAAAAGAATTAACTACATAATTTGATGAGGATCCTGTTATTACAAGTAAAACAATACACTGAATAAGAAGGTAGTTCCAATATGATTAAATAGATTATCACCACCACCACCACCACCACCATCATCATTTAATGTCCATGATTTCTGAAAGGGTTAAATATTATTTGCCATCAACTTGTTTGCTTTCCTCATTTCTATTTCCAGTGTTATACCTCCTAGTTCACATTTTGCTGACCATGAGTTCTAAAACTGATATAGGGTGGTCTGAATATGTATCACAACCCAGTGGGCCAAAGTAGCATAAAAACATATGCATGCTAATGTTGTCTCTTTCGACAGCAAGAAAACACAAACACTTATCATTAAAAAAAATGTTATTGTACCATAAACCCCTTAATCAGGAGTAGTACTGAACTAGAGCCTTCAGAATAGCTTTAATTGTTGGGTTTAGTTGAACAAATCAACTCCAGTACTTATTTTAAGTCTGGTACTTATTCTGTTCTAGGATCTTTCTGAATTGACGGGCACCGTTTTCACCTCAATAGATGTCAGTGATTGGTTGAAATTACCGAAATACGACAATTTTTACATGAAATAACTTTGAATACAAAAATTTTTATCTGTTCTATAACACAAAATATACAAGTATATGAAGTTTGAAAGTGTTTCTGTACCAAAAACACTACATAAAACATAAATGAAAAGTGGTGCCCATCAATTCAGAAAGATCCCTGTTCTATCATCCTCTTTTTTAAGTTACAGTATGCATGCACACACACACACACACACAAACACACACACACACACACTGAATAAATGTTTATGCTATATACATTTGTTTAATTAAAACATCACAACAATCTTGTAAACTTGCAATTTTCATTTCAAAATTATTATATAGGTTCTATATCTACATTAATTGATATAGTCATTGAAGACATTTGTCTACGTTGCATATGAAGATGTTCTAGTAGTTGATTTTATTTTTAATAGTTAAAAAAAAAATGGGGTCAAGAAATAACCTTGAAGCTACTCCGCCTTTCTTTCTAAAGTTTGTTATTTAAAGCATTGGCTTGATCTGTGTGTATGTCTGTTAACGCTGTGTTTAATCTTGGAGATGATGAAAGTTGAATGGAAATATCATAAATAAAGCAGAAGGCCAAATCTCTTTCAGCTATGCTGTGCCTTTGTTATTGGGAAGGCCTTCCTTTTAAAACACACAAACACACACACATACCCTATCACAAATCCAGCCTAAACTAAACCCTGTTACTACAGAAGTAATCTTCTTGTAACCCTCTATCTGGCACTCTAACAAAAGGTTCCTTTCCCAAAGAGCTATGTTTGCTGCTTGCTTTAATAATATCTCTGTGTCAACAGTGGTGGCCTATGATGACAAGGTTCCGAAAATCGAAATAGCCGAGACTCCATTGTGTTTATTTACATTTTACAAGTAATAATTTTTTTTGTTTTATTTTTTGAAATATTCCCTCTAACTTCAGTTGCATTTTCTGGCCAAAACTGTTTATAACCTTGAACAGAAATAAGTTAAATAAACACGACATTTTTTTTCATCCCTTTTTCCTCTCTCTTTTACTATTTTTTATCACAATACTTGTAAAGGTAATGTAAGTCATTGCTTCAATCAGTTCCTGATTTGGAATAGCAGACATGAAACCAATTGTCTTTTGTCTCAGTAAGTTGATGACAGTTATAGTTAAAACCCATTTCTTACCTATTTTTCTCTTGCAATAATGACTTACTGCACTAATTATTTTCTTCTTTATCAATTCTTCCTTAATTCTCATCTCTTTCAAGCATTTATATATATATATATATATGTAGTCTATTTCTAGCATATTAAATGTTCACTTTACTGGTCAACATTATATATATAAAAATATACCTTAATCCCCTAAGATCTCAGATATTTTTTCTGAATCTCTCAGATTCTTTCAATGTGCTAGCTTCCTGGTAATAAATCGATATTAATTAATATCTGATTTTTACCCTATGTTTTAATTATATATATATATATATATATACACACACACACACATATATGTATACATTTAGTGTTATAGCTTGCGAAAAAGAGTATTCAGTATCATTGTAGAGATTAATAATATATTTTATTTTGGTTGATTTAGTCTCTTGCTACTATGACATTAGTTTCATCTGTGGGTGCACAAGATTTTCAGTTATGTCATAAGTTGCCTGAAGATCCAATGCACCCACAGGTGAGACTGACTTGACCAAAATGAAATATATATTTACCTTTCATTTATCGAAAATTTTGCAAAATTGCATAATTTCTCTGGAGTTGTGGTTTTCTTTTTTTCTTCTTATCATTTTGCACATATATTTTGCCATGTGTTTTAATAATGTTTGCTAATCACAATAATGAATGCTGCTGTCTTAGACATTTATCTGTAACATTCTGTATTAGCTGCTGTGACAATTTCATATTACATGTGAAAAATTACATAAACATTATAGTTATTTTTCCAGGAGCCTTTAAAATACTATTGTGGGTCCCCAATTTACTATTTTGTTGCATGCCCCCACCCCACCAAATCTTATATGGTCCATCATGGGCCATATGGACCTTGGTTGAGGACTACTGCACTAGAGTAATATTCTTTGAAAGAAGCATGTCATGATTGAGCTTGATTTGAAACCATTTGATTGAGTACCCCCCATTAGTCACTGCATCATATTTTTACTAGAAAAAAAATCCTTTATGCAGTGGAAAGTGAATATGAAAATATCAGGCCACAAAATAATATTTTAAAATGTGTGAAAAATTTGATTTGCCTTGTGAACTAAAATGGCTTTTCTTTACTTTAATATTTGAAAAAACAAAAAGCAAAAAAAAAAAAAAATACCATTATGCTTGAGTGAATGTATATGCATGCACATTGTTGTGTGTATATTTCATGTAAGGGATAAGTTGATTACATCGACCCCAGAACTCAACTGGTACTTATTTCATCAACCCCAAAATGATAAATGATAAAGTTGACCTCAGTGGTATTTGAACACAGAACATAAAGACAGATGAAATGCCACTAAGCATTTTGCCTGGTGTGCTCACGGTTCTGCCAGCTTGCTGCCTTCACAATTTAAATAATATTAAAAATGAACTTGAATTGATAATTTCTTTTATCTTTTACTTGTTTTAGTCATTGAACTGTGGCCATGCTGGGGTACCACCTTGAAGGGTTTAGTTGAACAAATCAACTTCAGTACTTTTTTTTTTTAAAGGCTGGTACTACTTATTATATCAATCCCTTTTTACAAACTTCTAAATTATGGAGTTGTAAACAAACCAGCACCAGTTGTCAAGCAGTAGTGAGGAACAAACACGATGACAAATATGTATATATATATATATGTATATATATATATATATATATATATATATAAGCAGCTAATATAATATAATAATACCATAAAGGAAAAATGTTATCATCACTAATTGTGACTGAGGGTGCCGAAACACCTACATTGCAAGAAATATGAGTTAAAAACTCTTAATGCTGTAAAAAGTACGCAATATATATATACTGACAAGGGAGATAGCCACCCCATGAGCGTCTCTAGGATTACTAGACTTGACTAGTTTCAGCTATCAGTTGTAGGCTCATCAGTAGTGGACAGGTTCCTTTCAGTTTCCATCTACCAAATCCACTCACAAGGCTTTGGTTGGCTTGGAGCTATTGCCCAAGATGCTGCACAATGGGACTGAACCTAAACCCATGTGGTTGGGCAGTAAACTTCTTACCAGACAGCTACAAATATAATGGCCATCATTCTGTTTGTTATTTGTTTATTGCTAGGTATTGTTATTTTTATGTTCATCTTTCTTGAGAGGATTATACTGTGGCTGCAGGTAAGCTGGAAGAAACAAATGAAAGCAAACACAAAATCTGGCAATATGCCTTGAACTTTTGTTGAATTTATTTATTTTGAGACTGGCTCAGTGTTGAAAGGATAAGATAAATCCAATAGAGAGAGACATTAGGGAGTAACAATGTGTTAAATATACACAACACAAATCACAGTTTTGAGAAATGTTAATGCAATATTCAAGTTAGCTCTTTGTGAGGGAGGAAACTATTTTGGCATAGGGTTTAGTATAATTCTATGTCAAATAATCTGCTTTTGAGATAAATTGCATTTTTAAATAGTTTAACAAATAGCTTAACATCATTGTATTACTTTTACACATACCTTATCTATTATTGTTTTATTTTTTTTTTTTTTGAATTTAACTTAGGAAATAAAAAATTTATTTATGTCTAAATTGTCGACTTCATCTTCATCATCACCATTTAACATCCATGTTCCATACTGGCATAGGTTGGATGGTTTGTCAGCAACTGATGTATCCAAAGACCACATTGTGTTCCAGTGTCTGTGTTGGCATAGGTGCTACAGCTGGATGCCCTCCCTAATACTAACTTTACACTTTACAGCATGTACTAGATGCTTTTATCATGTCACTGGTAATAGTAAGGTTGCCATGCAGCTTGCTAGAGTACAAAATTCCTGGTAAGATGAGTGGGGGTTGGCAGAATTTATACAAGAAGATGAGGTTAAGACATCTATATACTTTTAAAGATGCTATGGTAGACTTCAACTGCAACTTTAAATTGTAGATCTAAAATTTAAGAGGCTGATTTATCACATTGTTTTATAATTTGGGAGGATTTTATATAATTTCTTACATAAACGGTAGGTAATCAAGATAAAAATATCCATCATTAATTTTAAATAAAT
Source organism: Octopus bimaculoides (assembly GCF_001194135.2). Lineage (NCBI taxonomy): Eukaryota > Metazoa > Mollusca > Cephalopoda > Octopoda > Octopodidae > Octopus > Octopus bimaculoides. The sequence continues at coordinate 132,304,090 of NC_068981.1, forward strand.
GAATATGTGTATTTTTTCATATTTGGACTTTAAATTATGTTTCATTGAATTTGTTTAAGTTTTTGTCTTTAACACATTTTCTTATAAGTTATTGTTTTTTTCTTATATATTTTAGACTTCCAAGAATCTGAGACTGATGTTGACTTCATTGAAACAAGCCCATCATCTTCAACTAAATCGTCTGATATGTTTTTCAATTCAATATCATCTTCATCAAACGATGGTGGTCAGTTGTCTGATTTGGACTCTTCTGGAGTTCACAGTGGTAGTTTTTCAGTAAGTAGCTCACCAAAAGTGAATAATAGCAAAGATTCTGATAGAGATTCAGGGCGCCTCTCCATACCTGATTCTGCCAGTGAATATTCTTTGACTGAAACAATATCAGCATGGGATATTTCAATGCCATCAGTCTCACCAGTTACTTCACATTTAAATCTACATTACTCGGAAGATGATTTGAGCAAATATGAAGACAAATCAGGTAAAAAAGACAAGATTCGTTCAAGGAAAGACAAAATCATGATGTCTATTAAAACTTTTAAGAAGAAGATTATGAAATTGTCAAAAACTAACCGAGAACCTGGAGATGAAACAGATACTTCGAAGCCTTCTGAGGAATCATTATATCAGTGGGTAGTGGTAAGTAAGCTATTTGTAATTATTCTTTTATTAGTTTTAATCATTTGACTGCAGCCATGCTGGAGCACTGCCTTGAAGGGTTTAGTTGAACAAATCAATCCCACGACTTATTTTTAAAGCTTTGTAGTTATTTTATCGATCTCATTTGCCAAACTGCTAAGTTACAGGGATATAAACACTTCAACATTGGTTGTGAAGCAGTGATGGGGCACAAAATAAAGACACAAACACACATACACACATGATGGGCTTCTTTCAGTTTCCACCTGCCAATTCCACTCACAAGGCTGCAGTAAACCCAGGTGTTACACAGTTACATTGTAGAACTGAACCTAGAGCCATGTGATTGGGAAGCAAACTTTTTACTACACAACCACACCTGTGGCTATGCAGCCACACTTAGAATAGTTATGTATATAACTGTTTGCTTTTTTTATATTTCAGGATACTCTGTCACAACTAGATAATGGAGGTAGTAATTCTGATAATGAGCAAAAGGTAATTAACATTGCATAAATATTTTTCTTTAATTTCATGAAATGCTTTCCTAAACCAGTTTTACTTGAATTAACTCTAGAAAATATATGTTATTAAACTTAGTCTTCTCTTCATTATCCAATGAAACCAGTGTTATTCCTCTATGCAATTGTTACTCTATAATGAGAAGGCATACATTTTTTTCTTTTTTTTTTTACTGGTTTCAGTGGGTAATCTCCAGCTGAGCTGAAGATCCATATCCAAGGGTTTTACACTTTGCCTGTCCAAAGCATTTTCATAAGCTTGTGTCTAAATGCCCATGCTAGGTTTTCAGACAGTTAGCTAGACCTTGATTCCTACGTTTTGAGTAACTTAAAGATTTCCTTTCATAAGTTCCAAGTTATTCTGGTGGTTGAAAAAAGATTGAGAATGTTTATCATATTATGATGTATGGTTGCATCATATGTCCTGTGTATCACATGTGACACACTGGACAAGCAAAGTTGTGTCACCTGGTTGAGGGTGATACAATGCACCCAGGAAACATCAAGGCACCCCAGAAAACATTGCTGATGATGTGTCCAGATGCATCACAGTGATGTACAGAAAAACAGATATACAAAATTAAATTTTTATTAAACCATTTTACTTTTACATTGTGTTGCTCTACTAGAATAATTGATGGTTTTGCTTTGGTTTATTTGTTTTTTTCTTAGATGCTCTCTCGCTCTACTAATGTTGTACCAATATACATTGAATGTCTGAAAAAATGCATTGAGAAGAATCTACTTTCTTGTTCCACATCTGATGTATACTCAGCTACTCAGTTTGAGAAATTCAAAGGCTCTCTTAATGAAATCAATCCAATTTCCTATGTTCTTCAAAAGCTTAAAGGCGACTTGCGTATAGCAGAAGAAAAGTAAGTAGAAATTTATATAACAAAATTTATTCACTCATTACATGTTCCTGTTAATCATTGACAAAGACTATTTTCTGTTTCTTCGCTAACAGAGTTCTTAAGCATGTTTAACCCTTTAGCATTTAAACCAGCCATATCCAGCCAAAATATTCTTCCTGTTTTATGTTCAAACTGGCCACATCCAGTCTCTCACACCTATCCTTCAATGTTGGTCTAAAAAATATACACATAATCGAATCAAACACAACATGAACATTTGCTTTGCAGTGTTGACTTTAAATTTCTATCAGCTTAACAACTTAATATCATAGTTGGTGTTTTTTTTTGTTTTTTTTTAAATTTAGACTGAGTTTTTGTTACTCATTCTAGAAGCTTCTAACTCATTTTCACTTTTTGAATCATTCAATGGCTTTGAAATCTAATCTAAACTCTGACCCTAAAAGTTCTGTTTTAAGGATACTTCTGAAAGGTATGTCAGTGACTAAAAATTATTTCCTGATAGAATGCTCTAAGAACTGTCATGTGTGTCTGCCTAACTGTCTATCTGGTTGGCTGTTTAGTCTCATTATCTCATTCTTTCTCTCTTCTCTCAACATTTAT
>NC_068981.1:132306914-132317772 GCF_001194135.2 Octopus bimaculoides
CACACACACACACACACACACACACACACACACACTTATATCTATATCCTCACTCATACACATATAATTATTTGTGTTGTGTTTCTTTTGCAGTTTTGTTCTTGAATACATTAATAAGCCCAACAGAGGAATGATTTTGATGGTTCATTTGCTACAAGACATCCAAGTGGCTGGAATGTCTCTATCAGAAACAGCCTCTTTAATGGCAAACCAAGGACTCATGTATGATGAATATCAACAACAACTGGTATGTGAGAACTTCTTGAACTTTCAGACCATATCGCTGAAGTTAAACTGAAATTACTTCTAAACCTGTCTCTTATTATTTCTGTTCTTTGCAAGGTGGCAAACTGGCAGAATCATTAGTGACATTTCATCTGTCCTTACATTCTGAGTTCAATTTCTGCTGAGGTCAACTTTGCCTTTCATCCTTTTGGGGTTGATGAATTAAGTACCAGTTACGCACTGGTGTCAATGTAGTCAACTTGCCCCCTCCCACTAATTTTCAGGTCCATAGTAGAAAGGATTATTTCTGTTGTTTGCTTTACGGCACATCAGCCCATTCTGGACACTTCCTGTAGCCTATCAGTTTTTCTATGAGAGATGGTTGCTAGCTCCTCACTTAACTTTTCTCAATTTCTTGAGAAAGAGATGCTTTGAGTAATCCCCCCATGGCTTTTCCCACTCTGCAATGGAGTTGATACTGAGAGAGAGAGAGCAAGAAGATAGAAGAATCAACCTTAGTACTTCACTGGTACTATATTTTATCAACCCCAGAAGAATGAAAGACAAAGTTGACCTCAGTGGCATTTGATCTCACAGTGCAGAGCTATATCAATACTGCAAGGCAATCTAACACTCTAAATGGCTTTGTCAATTCACTGTCTTCCAAACCTTTTACCAAGTTGGAATAACAAAATGAGTAGCTTTCTTGTTGCCTCTGCTTTTAATCATAGCTGAATATAACAGTGGTTATGCTGTTTATATTTATGATTTTAATACAAATGTACAAATATAGGTAATAAGCTGTCAAATTAACCATACAATGTTGAAAAAGATATTTTCAATATCGTTTTAAAATCTGAAGGATGAAATGTTAATTCTGTTCAACATTTCACTGTTGTGTTGAAATTTTGCTGGGGTTTTTTTTTTAAGTATTGGTGAACAATTTATCTGTTGTTCCTACCCCTACCTGTTGCAGTAAATATAGCTGACTAGTTCATGTCAACATGTTCGTTATTGTTTCTGCCTCTTGTTAAATGTTTTGGTGTTAGTCTTACTTCAAGAAGCAGTGAGGACATAGATAAATAAATAGACATAGAATCAAAAAAAAAAAAAAAAAGGAAAGGAACATAGAGTTGGGAGTTAGATGCAAAAAGAAAAAAAAGAAAAGATGAGTGTAGTTTTCTTACCATCTTTGTTTTACGTTTTTTTTCCATTGTTAGCCTTTTGTTTACTTTTTCTGTTTTTCATTCCAACTTTTGTTTTCTTCCTATTTTCCTTTCTTTTTTTCACACGTACTTACGATCTCTCTCTCTCTCTCTTTCTATTTCTCTCTCCCCTTCTATCTCTCTCACTACCTTCTTTTTAATCTCTAAAATATAATTACTTGATGATCTTGTATGCTAACCTATCACTCTCCCTCCCAAACGCCTTGGAGGTGGGTACTGCTAGATATTCTGCTTGTGTTTGCTTGGTTTTTCTGTTGCAATGACGTCAATCTTTCATAGTTTGACTTGTTTGTGTGTACACGGTGTGAGCTTTTCAACACGAGTGTTTTGTTTCGGTTTTGTTTTCGTGTCTGTTACCCGCATTACTCCTTAAACTTTCTACTAATACTGCTATTACTCTTACTGTTTAATTATTCATTGATCCGTTCCCATGCTCATACTTGGTAAAATAATTGAGTAAGTAAATTTGTAAGTAGTAAAAGGCAAAACTACTGCTGTGGTATCATTAAACCTCCTAGTTTACAGATACATTGAATTTATTGATTTCTAGCTTTACATTAAGATCTACAGACTGTAATGTTTATATGTCTTGTAAATAATCAATAAATAAGTCCTTTCATTTAGGGGTCTAATCAAGTGTTATTTGTCTTGATTGTTGTTGTTATGGTTTAGTTCCAAGTTAATCCTGATAAAGCAAACCTCTGATCAAAAGCATTATTCCAATAATGACAACCCCCATCGTTTTTGATGGTAGTACCGAACAATGTATTCCTTCCATTTTTAAGAAAGGAAAGTGTGATTTGAGAGGTTTGGCTGCTACATCTAGCAGGTCATATAACCACTTAGAGGTTCTCTTATTGGCTTTTTTATATGCTTATTTTTAATTGTGTTGATGGTAGCTGTAGTAGCAGAGTTTAGCATTAAATGTAGAATTTTCTGTGGTGGAAGTTTAAAAGACATTTTTCCTTGTGACTGAGGTACCTATTTTATTAATTTAATTCAGTTAAAATGATAACAATATAAGAAATGGTTGGCAGTCATGACCTCATCTCCCTCCTCTAATGTTGAAAATGTTAATTTATATAATTGACTACAGATAGTAATTAATATAGTTTGTTTGACTATTTCTTTCACCATTATTAACAACATAGATTTCTATGCTGTTAATAAAAAGGTTAATTTTTCTTGAGTAAAAAATGTTAGGAGTTCAACACTTCCTATCATTAATATAGAAAGATAATAAGACGAGCAATAATTAATCTCTGAAAATCATTAGCATGCTGGGCTAGATGCTGAGTTCAGATACCACCCAGGTTGACTTTGCCTTTCATCTCTTCAAGGTTTGATAAAATAAGTACCAGTTGAACACTTACGGGGGGGGGGGGGTCAATGTAATTGACTAGCCCCTCCCTCAAACTTGCTGGCCTTGTGCCAAAATTTGAAACTAATATAGAAAGGTAATCTGTAGGACTTAGATCAGGGAACAAGATACTTTTTAAGTACTAGGCTGAATTGTTAGTTTATAAGAACCTGTATAAGAATTGGTGGGGTGCATCTGTGCTGAGAAAAAAAAAATGTTTTATTTTTTTACAAATTCATTGGTAAGCAACTTGCATTAAATTATGGTTTTAATCTTAAGGCTTGAATTGTAACAAAGATAGTGTATTTCTGTTGAAATGCACTACTTTTGTACTGTTGTTTCAATTCATTTTGAAAATAATAAAGAATTTAGTAAAACAACTTTGTCCTTAGTAGGCTGATATTTGGGGCATAACATGAAATTCTAACAGAAGGTCTTAATGTTGATCATTATGAAGCAAAAAGTTTAGATCATAGAGCCAAAGGTGGTTTCACACTTGATACAAAGTTTGGTATTAAAAGGGTTATACCATTTTTTTTTCATATGGGTTTTTGAGACTTTGTCACTTGGCAATTTTAAATTTGAATGCATGCAAAATTTTACCTAGAGGTGGGAAGTTTATGTTTTTATTTTTCAAAAGAGTGAGTGGATTTGAAACATTGACTGGACTTCGTCTGAAAAATGATAGAGATTGAATTGACAACATCAGCTAGGGCTTCTATGTTGATGGCAATAAGTTAAATGAGATAAAACAGTTTCTAAAGTTGAAACTAAATAAACTAAATTGGATTCAGATTAACAGAATGGGTGAACAATTTAATCAACTGTCTTACTTCATGTAAAATGTTGGACAGTTAAACATTAAAAAAAAAATTACATTTAATCATCATTATTTAATGTCTGTTTTCTATGCTGGCATAGGTTGAATGGTTTGACAGGATCCAATGAGCCACAGGGCTGTACCGAGTTCCATTGTTGGCTTTGGCATGGTTTCTGTAGCTGGATGCCCTTCCTAATGCCAACCACTTTACAATATATACTGGGTGCTTTTCATCATACTACCAATACTGGTGACATTGCCAAGTAATTGCAAGACAAAAAAAAAGAATGGGAAAAATTTCAGAAAAAAGTTTACTGGCTTCAAGGGTTTAATCAAGCAAATCGATCCCAATACTTATTTTATCAGTCTCTTTTGCCAAACTGCTACATTATGGCGATATAAACAAAAACCAATACTGGTTATTGAGTGGTGGTGATGGTGGGGGGCATAAATACAAACACAAAGACACACATATATATGTGAAGGGCTTCCACACAGTTTCCATGCATCAAATTCACTCAGAAGACATTGGTAGGTCTGGGGTTACAGTACAAGACACTTGCCCAAGGTGCTGAGCTGTAGGACTGAACCTGAAACCATGTAGTTGTAAATTTCTGTGAAAAATGCTTTACTATGCAAAGCAATAGGGTAATCTTAACCTTTTCTGTTACAAAACAAGACTCAAAACAACAAAAGTAGAATTAATGATAACCATAAAATATTAGAAATTTATAAAGTTTAGAAAATGATTAAAATAATCCAAAATGAAAACTTTTTGAATGTCTCAAAATAGTTTCAATTAATTTTGAGAAATATTGATTAGCAATCCAAGCAACAATTTTTTCCCACAGTCAATGTTGCTTCATTTTTTTCTGAATTTCAAACACACGGAAATTTTTTGAGGGTAAAAAGGCAACCACATTCCTTTTCTGTCGAACTGACAACATATCTGCAACATTCTTGTCATACATTAAGTGTGCATGTCTCTTCAATCTTGTATTGATACAAACTCAATTGTACCCTTATAGACAAAGTCAAATGGTGGAACTTATTTTAAATGTGATTACAGCTATGCTCAGTAAACAGATCCTAACTCTTTGACTGTGTAATTAAATTTCATGGTCATTCCCATAATGATCAATGTTAATTATCCACCCAAAAAAATTTAGAATTGATATTTTCTGTTTCTGCAATACTTTTTCAGTATCTCTTGGAGGTCTGCTGGTACGGTTTTCATATCTACCCCTAAAAGTATTTGATTCTTACTCCATAAAGAGATATTTGAAATATATGAGAAAGAAATAAAGAAAGTAGATCTGAAAAATTAGTTTTTGTAGAAAGTGTCACTGGGGGTGCCTCCTCTTTTTGTAGCATAATATTTTATCTTTTACTTGTTTCAGTTATTTGACTATGGTTATGTTGGGACACCACCTTGAAAAAATTTTAGTCGAATGAATTGACCCTAGTAATTAATTTTTTTTTGTTAAGCCTGGTACTTATTCTATTATCTGTTTTGCCAAACCACTCAGTTACAGGATGTAAAAACACCAACACCAGTTGTCAAGATGTGGTGGGGAACAAATGCTGACACAAGGGGACACGGAGACACACACATATGATGGGCTTCTTCCTGAGGCTATAGTAGAAGAACTTGCTCAAGATGCCACACAGTGGGACTGAATCCAGAACCATGTGGCTAGGAAGCAAGCTTCTTACCACACAGCCATGTCTGTGCCTATAAATAATTGCTTTTCAAACCTTATTAGAGTCTCGTTAGAGGCATCTACATGGGGGTAAAATTACTTTCTGCAGTTAACAGTAATAAAATGTCTGCTTTCTGCATTCAAAAGGTCTTTTTACTCTCCACAGCATATTCTTACCCACCACCTCTGTCACCTCCAATCCCCAATTAGATAGAAGACTGACTAAAATGATTTCTCATCACTATTTAAATATTTGTGTCAATTGATTTTATTAATGTTATTAACTATTGTTATATTTTCAGGATGATGAACATGACTGTTTGCTGTGTCTCAAGTACATGTTGAGGTTCAAAGTAAGTTGTTGAGCTTTTGTACAGTGTTACATTCAAATTGTAGAACCATATAACCTTCTTGAAAATTCTTACATCATACACCATACAGTCCAGTTTTTACCATTTTAAAGACACCACTTTTCTCTCTAACTCTTGATTCTATTATCTCTTTCAAACTATGTTACTCATCTGAACCCATCTCTTTATTTTGATACTCATATAATTAAACCAGTGGAGTGTGTGTGTATGTGTGTGTGTGTGTGTGTGCATGTGTGTGCATGTGCACGTGTAGTGGTGTGTGTGAGTAGTAGTAGTAGTAGTAGTAGCAGCAGCAGTAGCTCAACTTGTTAATGCAGTAAACTAAGTCTTCTTCAGCAAGTACCTTTACAGTCTTTACATTAGGGAACATGTTTCAAACCATAAATTTTATGATATATATATACAGTGTAGACACACTAATCAAATCCTTCAATCAAGCAGCTATCTTCTGCCATAAATCTGCTGGATCAGTCTCAACAAGGAATATCCTTCTCCAATGGCAGGAACAACACTTCTAACAATTTCATTACCTCACACAGTCCTACTCTGCTCTAACTTTATTCACCTCAACTCTCATATTCACAACTTCACTCTAATCTTCATTCTTGCACTGTCATGAAGCCACTCAGTCATTCAAAGCTCTGATGAAATTCTTTATGCTATCTGGTTTCATGTTTTTATTTTTTGTTGATTAAATCCTAATGAAGTTGTTCTTATTCTTTCATACAGTTAGGTATCAATAAAATAAGGTAATATACTGAGCTCAAATAGAATCTGTGCAATTAGATATGCATACTCCCTCTCTCTTAATACCTTTGTTTCAGAAACTCACATTTGTTTAGTTTGTAGTGGCGTGAAATTATAGCCGCCATTGAGGAAGTACTATTCTGCGCATGCACAGGGGACTTCACCACTGGAAGCCCCTCGAGTGCACATGCATAGTAAAACTGGTTCTTAAAGAGTGAGTTTCACTTGTTAGGCAGTTGAGCTCAGACCTTCTACGTGACAACTCCTCGCTCCTCAACGAATTACCACTTCACCTCGATGCCTTCGATGGTGATAGCTACTTGTTTCTCTGGCAGGCATCAAGGAAGCCCTTAACCTTCCATTACCAAACTACAATCTAATCAGCGGCTGCTAAGCTGAATGACAGGAATTGTGAAACCAAGCATCATCATAAATAAAACCTTTTTAGTATATTGTTAATTGTTCTATTGTCTCTTCATATATAATTATGTTGAAAGGTGATAGAGAGACTAAAGTCTCTATGACGACTATCAAACTTTTACAAGTTTATGTTTTTAACGTCTGATTTCACTGTATTCAAATTTTTACTTACCTTTTCATATCCACTTTTAGGATTGATAAAACAAGTAATAGTTTTAATTTCTGGCCACTTAGATTATTTCTTCCTTACAAAATTTACTCTAATCTCAAATAAAAGTAAGTAATTCTTTATCATATATATTTTTATTGTAATTTTCATGCAATAATACAATCATATGTTTCTCTGTTTCCCTACTTTATAGACAGCTATTCATAAATTTTTGGATATCCGTCACAGTCTTGAAACAGTTTCACACAGTTTAATTAATGGTATAAGTAAAACCAAGCTGGCAGCTCTCCAGGTAAAATTTTTGTCACAAATTTATAATTTTTATTTTAAACTCTTTTGATATCACACCATCTGAGATCACTCACTCTATGACACCAGCTATTGTTTAAAGTGATCTAAATTTAAAATAATAATGATATCATTGTGTATAGAGCTCAGGTGCACTACACCTCATCAAAAATGCTTGCATAGTACATAGAATTATGTACAAAAGTCAGGAAAGTGAACAGTGTATGAGTCATGATATACATGTGTTTATGTATATGGAGGTGGGGATATCAGGTATATTGTTGGCGAATTTCAGGAAGCATGGAGGTTTTAAAAGATGTAATATCAAAGCAACCTTGTATCAAAATTTCACGTTAATTTATTTTCCAAACACCATCTCCCTTTAGCATTCACAGTACTCTTGTACTGAGCAGTATTACTAGTTATGAAATCCAGATCTATATATATATATATATATATATATAATGGACTCTTCTGTTGGAGATGATGTATGAGTGTTCAGCTTTTGCCAAATGATCTGCACAAATGATTTGTTTATAGTGATCAAATGTTCATGCCATACATTAGCTCACTCTCTCCATCAAAACAATGTTTTCTGAACTGGTGCATGGTGTGTCACATGTCACGTGTTGAAGTAATCACAGAGCAATGCGAGATGAGGTTTTTTACTTGAGGAAACAACACACCACTTGGTCTGAGAATTCAAATCACGATTGTTAGATCATGAGTGCAACACCCTAAGCTCTAAACCATATATTATATAATGCGTGTATATAAGGCACAACCATGGTTTTTTTTGTTTGAGGGGTTTGTGGTTTTAGATCCAGTCTCACAAATACTAGGCAAGTGTTTTTCTACTGTAGTCCAGGGCCAACCAAAGCTTTGTGAATGGATTTGTGGATTTTGGTGTGTGGAACTAGATTTCTGTTACTTAAGAAATCACTAAAGGTTAGTTGTAGAAAAGGTATCCAGCTGTAAAACGACATATTCATATAATCAATAAATAAAAATAAATGCACCCTTTTAAAGCCTAGCCAGGCTCATGGGCCCGGTTTCCCAGTTTCAATGGCGTATGTATTCCCCAGCTGGACAGGATGCCAGTCCTTCACAGCATTACTCATTTTTGCCAGCTGAGTGGACTGGAGCAACGTGAAATGAAATGTTTTGCTCAAGAACACAACACGTTGCCCATGCCCAGGAATCAAAACTACAATCTTACGATCATGATGCTGACGCCCCTAACCACTAAGCCACGCGCCTCCACTATATAATCAATGCTAGCATGGAAAAACAGTCGTAAAATTGAGCAGATAATAAAATATTGTGTATGTATGTGCATTTCTGTCTATATCTATGAGTATGAACTTAAATGTCATTGTAAACACTGTGCTATGAAGAAAGCTTCCTACATATCTTATCACTGTTTGTCTTTGTCACTAACATTATCCTGTTGTATATTATTTATATCAATTTTGATTACTGTAATATATATATTTCATTTACAGATCTTTACTATCTGCTTAACTGAAGTGAATGGCCTCAATTGTGTCTTGGATACATTTTCCTACATTTGTTTCAAGTTTGGGGAACCCATGCGCTTTAAACTACTGATGAACATGTTAAAGAATACAACTTCTCAACAACTTAGCTTCCAGGTGCGTTGCCAAACATATTTCTTCGATTCATTCAAGCATCCATCCATCCATCCATCCATCTTCTCCACCCACTATTCCTAGGATGCTTGTTGGAGTAGAGTCCTCAGACTCCTGCTCCATAGGGTCCTATTGGAAGCAACCATTATTACAGTTTCTGGTTGGATTCCCAAGCATGACCAATTGAGACTGACACATAAAAGGCACCCACTACACTCTGTGGAGTGGTTGGCATTAAGAAGTGCATCCAGCTGAAAAAACCAAGTCAAATCAGAATGGAACCTGGTTTAGCTTTATGGCATGTCAGTCCCAGTTAAACCATCTAACCCATGCCAGCATGGAAAATGGACGCTAAATGATGATGATGATATTAATTTTGGTCTACCCCTAAGTCTTCAACCAGTTGACTCAGCTTGAAGAATCCCTCTTGTGACATACTAATTACAATGTCTGTAGAATGAGAGCACTGATCTCTCAATGCAGAGAAGTAGCAGCTTGACCTGGGGAGACTTTCTAATTTCTGAGCTACACAACCAGTCAAGTAATGTTACTTCAAAGATCCTTCAAAGGAACCCCATTTCAGCTGCTTATATTTAAAATTGTGCTCATACAGTCATTACCCTTCAATCATGACCATAGGTGACGATAGGCACAAAAATTGATTTGAAGATAACATGTTTCTTCCACCAATCTAAACAGCTATGATGTTTTGATTGCTAATTTTATGGAGAAAAAGATGAAGTAGAAAAAAATTGAAAGAATAAATGTAACTTACATATTTTTAAAAATTATTTCTCTACAAGTTTTTTTTTTCCTTCTAAACAGTATGAGAGAAACATCTCTATTGTCCCACTGCCTCTGCCACTAAAATTTATTTTCTAAACACTTTGTTTTACAAGCTTTTAGCATTGAAACTATTCATATTCTCCCAAAATATTCTACCTGTTTTATGTTTAAATTGGTTAGATCCTACCTTTTGCACCTATCCTACAAAGTCATTCTAAAAATAAACAGTCACATCATTGAAATCTTACTGCTATGAAATAAGTGATGATTAATTCCAAGCAATGTAAATAAATAAGCAGTACATTTGATAGAATAATCTGAATGCTAAAGGCTTAAAGTTATTTTGAATTAAGATATTTAGAAATCATATCTTTGCATATTATTATTTATGATAATTTTGTTTCTTTTTCTCCCTCATAGGTGGCATGTTTGAAATTTGTTAATAGCATGTTAAATGCAACATCAACCCTTAATCATCGAGTTTTTCTGCAACATCAGTTGCTGGCAGCTGGCTTAGATATTGATTTCCTAGAAAAGGTATGTAAATTTCATACTAGTATTTAATTAAGATCTTGTACAATTTATACTAGATTTTTTTTTTTTACTCAATGTAATTTAGGCCTGTTGTTCCCATCAAATTGTTATACATACATACTTATATACATAGATACATACATATGAACGTGTGTGTGTGTGTATATGCATGTGTGTGTGTGTATGTATGTGTGTGTATGTATATGCATGTGTGTGTATGTATGTATGTGTGTGTGTGTATATATTGTCCCACCCATGCCAGCATGAAAAGCGGACATTAAATGATGATGATGATGATGATGATAATATATACATATGTTTCATCAGACTTTCCTCAACAATTTTAATATTTGTGTCTAATCTCTATAATGTGCATAATATCAAGTTCTTTATCTTCAGACAGTAAAACAAATTATTCAATTAATTCAGAATTTTCTATCTTGTTTTTCTGAAAGTTTTTTTTTTTTTTTAGCTTTTAAACTAATCACATCAGGCCAAAAGATTCTACCTGTTTTGAAATCTCAAAGCTATGAGATGATACATGATTAATTCAAAGC
>NC_068981.1:132317782-132322559 GCF_001194135.2 Octopus bimaculoides
GGGGGGGGGAGCATAGAAATTATTACCTGACAAAATTTATATGATGGAGAAGGGTGACTATCGGTGTTTTCTGCCTACCACTACTATCAATTCTGTCATGGGAAATGAACCTTGAAATAATGTCTGGTTTTTTTTTTGTTTTAATTTTTATATATATATAATAGTCCCAGTATTTAAGTGCTTAGGGTATTGAGAAACTGTGGTGCATCCCAGTTACAACTTAATTTTGATTAATAAACAATGCATGCATTCATATATACATCTAGACAGCAACATTTAAGGTTTCAGATCTTTTTTTATATTTATTAGAGGCTGTGTTTCAATTGTTGGAAACAACACAACTGTTATACAAAATTAAACTGCATTGCTTCTAGATTTTTAGTGCTGTGTTTCTCAACCACTTTTAATCTATGGAACCTTTTGATTCCTATTTTACTCTGAAGGACCTTCCTAGCAATTCGGTGTTTAAAAATATCCTGTTATATTTTTGCAATTAAATACTATTAGGAATTGTATTAAAAAAATTGTTAAAATATTTTGTTAACAAAGTCTTATATGGACTTCCACAAGGGCCATATGGACCCCAGTTGAAAACCATAATATTATAAGAATTTTGGAATTTCAAGAAAATATGGAATAATTCTATTTTGCAACATTGGAGCTTGAAGCAGATAAGCTATAAATAATAGCATGTAAATATTGGGTTAAAACCCTTTGAATAGAAAAGTCAAAAGCTGTCCATGGAACACATAGGGCATCTCTTGACTTATCTCATCCAAAGCATTTTTAACTCTACATTTATACATCATTATTTATCTGCTTCAAGATCCAGTGTTCTAAAAAAACAATATACTGTTAAGTTTTCAATAGTACATTCATTTAAATTTACTTTCTTTTCCATTTATTAGCAAGAAACTGAGGGAAATGGTTGCGAGTTGGCAGAGCTTCATCATGAAATTACTAATTGGAAGACCAATTTCATCAATGTTGAAAACATTCAAGAGGAACAAATAATGGCTGAAAGCAGAAATTCAATTCTTCGTCGAGAGGTAAGAAAAATGTTTATGGTATTACATTTGACCTGTTTTGACTGTCAGACCTATTTTGATTATTATATAAAGCACAAATCAGTTTATCATGTTGGGAATGGTTTAGGGATTCTGTTACTACTTCACATATGTTTCAGTTTTCCGTTTTGGCTCTTTCATTGATTAATACCTTCTTATATGAATACAGCTCATAAAGTCACATGGCCTGGTAGTTAGGATGTTGCACTTGCAATTGGAAGATTGTGGTTTCAATTCGCAGACCAATAGTGTGTTGTGTTCTTGAGTAAAACACTTCATTTCACATTGCTCCTGTCCACTCAGCTGTAAATAGGTAACCCTGTGGTGGGACTAGCATTTCATCCAGGGGGATGTCGACCTGGTCACCTAACCAGTGGTGTGGCATCATTCAAAGGATACAACAATGCAAAGAAGTGCATTGTGACCAGTGGTGTATAACAACATCTGATAGTCTGACGAATGCAGTGATAATAGTACAGCATCTCAGGTGTATCAAGGAAGAAAAAAGACAATTGATAATGTATTGGAATCAGATAAATTCATTCATTTTCATACCCATTTATTTTAATCCTTTCCATTTGAATTAACATGAAAAAATACTTTTACTGTAGTGTTGTATGCTGTTTTTTTATATTCTCCTCTACAACTTTTGTTATCACTTTTGAAATTTGAATAAACTTTACTACTTTTCAGGCATATAACTATAGAATGCCCAGGAGGAAAAAAAAAATTAATGAATTTATCTGACCGCCCAATCCATGCCTTTCACAAGAACCTTAACATTGTCACTGAAATTGCTTCTATTGTTGCAGATGTGGTTTATTAACTGTTTACTACTTCCCCTCTTTATGTGAAGGCTCAGCTCAGTGGTTAGAGTGCCAGGCTTACAATCATGGCATAGTGAGTTCGATTCCCAGACTGGGCTGTGTTATATTCTTCAGCAAGACACTTTATTCATGTTGCTCCAGTTTGCTCAGCTGTAGGAATGAGTTGTAATGTCACTGGTACCAAGCTGTATTGGTCTTTACCTTTCCCATGGATAACATCAGTGGAGTGGGGAGGCTGGTATGCATGGGCGACTGCTAGTCTTGCATAAACTACCTTGCCCAGACTTGTGCCTCGGTGGGAAACTTGCTAGGCGCAATCCCATGGTCATTACTCTTTACCGTTTACTTCCCCCTCTTCACACATTTTTTATTGGGCCCTTTAAAGGAACAATAAATGAATGCAGTCATCTTTTATCTTTTACTTGTTTCAGTCATTGGACTGTGACCATGCTGTGGCACCACCTTCAAGATTTTTGGGGGTTGAACAAATTAACTCCAGTGCTTATATTTTTTACATCTAGTACTTATCCTACTGGTCTCTTTTGCAGAACTATTAATTATGGGGACATAAACAAACCAACACCAGTTGAGGGGACAAACAAAGACACATACACACACACACACACACACACACACACATGCACGCACGAACGCACGCACACACACACACATACACAAGCACACATGCATGTCCACAATATATGGTAGAGCTCCATACAGTTTCCTTCTGCCAAATTTATTCATAAGGCATTGGTCAGCCCAGGGCTATAATAGAAGATACTTGCCCTAGGTGCTACACAGTGAGACTGAACCTTGAAACTGCATGATTGTAAAACAAGCTTCTTAAGCACACAATCACACCTGTACCTATGTTAGGGTATCAACATCTATAGTCTAAAGGAAAGATATCTATAGTTGCAACAATCATTGACTAAATTATACTAATATGTTTATGACCAAGCAAATTTGAGATTTTGAAATAGTTATGAGATTAATTTTTTTTTGAAGTAATATCAGAAAAAAAAAATTAAACAGCTAATTGAATTCGTATATATATCATGTTTCTGTTTTGATCACTTGTCAATGCACATGGGTAGTTAAGAGGATATACTAAGAGGATATACAGAGAAAAACTATTTATATAAATTGTACTTCATACTTAAGGCTCTGATGAAGCTATAAGGTGTTACTCAGGCACTCAACTACGAGCCTACTGCATCTTACAGCAGAAACGGCTGTAAGCTAATGAAGTTCATAAGATAATCATTTATTCCTTTGTCATCTCATTTTCTTATCACTGCTCTGTACTCGTTCTGAAGCATGTGTATATTGAGTTCTACACCAAGTTATTAGCCTTACAATGCCTAAGTGAAATATCAAAATATCTATTTACTTCTTAATTATATCTTTGTAGAAATTAAAAGCATAAATTTCCTCAATATCTTTATGTGTATTTTATTATTATTTTTTTTTTCTTACAGGTGGATATTCTTCAAGCAAAAATGAAAGTAAGTACTCAATAATGTTTATTATACTAGCACTGCTTCTATTTCGTATTTGAATTTGT
Organism: Octopus bimaculoides; assembly: GCF_001194135.2. Taxonomy (NCBI): domain Eukaryota; kingdom Metazoa; phylum Mollusca; class Cephalopoda; order Octopoda; family Octopodidae; genus Octopus; species Octopus bimaculoides. The sequence continues at coordinate 132,321,244 of NC_068981.1, forward strand.
TTTTACATATGCATTGTTCAGGTATTCTCACACATACTTTGCCCGCTATATTCATATAAATCGTGGACTGGCGAAATGATTCATCTCTGATCCTGTTTGGGTAAAAGATGTTGATAAGCCACAAAAATGGCAAAACATCAATGTCCATCACTGCTAGATGGGATTAGAGGGGAGTTACCTCGCCTGTCCATTACTTTCAGGTGTATTAACACCTGGCACTTTGAGAGAGTATTCTCTACCATACTAAATTGCAGCCTACCAGCAAATACACGAGCCATGTATGTTCAGTATATGTGGTTGATAATGTTTGTTACATGAGCGCTACTTCTATATCATATTTGAATTTATTCTGAAGTACTTAAAATTTGTTTTTGTATTCGCCTTGCAAGACACTCTAGAAAAGTTGTAACTGGTAATGCTTTGAAAATCCTTCTAAAAATAATATCCTTTAGTCATTTGATTTTGTATTATACATTCTTTGAGCCATTGCTGCGCATAATGACATTTTAATTTATATTTATATCTTGGTACTTTCAGAATATTCAAAATGATTTTGAATCTTCAAAAAGTCATCTTACTGAGGTAAGCATTCATATTTTATATAAAAAAATGTTTTATTCAATAAAGTGTGACTTGCTGCTCAATGATTTCATGTAAAAAGAATTCCAAAAGTGAATACCTGGTGACATTCGGAGAGCTTTTCCAGTAATACTTTGTTTAAAACATTTATTCTCTGAAGCCTTTTGTGCATACATATATATGAGGGGTTAAAGTATGAGAGAAGGGGCAAGAGCATAGCAGATTTCTTGCTGTAGAGAAGCTACATGACTACACACACACACACACACACACACAGATGCATATTCACATGCTCTTTCACTTTCCCTCTGTCTATATATATATGTATATATACATACACTCACTTTATGTGTATTTATAGATCTATCTATCTACCAGTCTATCTGTCTGTCTGTCTCTCTCTCTATGTATGTATATATATATATATACACATAATTAAGGGATCAGCAAACATTTGCTTCACCACATACGGAAGTTCAGAAATAGCAGCTAAAAAAGCTGAGACTCCAACAGATAGCATTACTTGTAACTCACAAAGGCAAACACCAGAAGAAAAGACAATGAAAACTAACCATTCGAAGTTAATCATAGACGCGTTTCTGGATTATGAGCGATAATACTCAATTTCCTTCATCGGTATGATATTCCAGTAGTAAATTCAACTATGCTAGCAAACCGTGCATGCATGAACGAGTGAACATTCATGCATCGGCACAACCTGAAAGCATAACCGAACC
>NC_068981.1:132323040-132325451 GCF_001194135.2 Octopus bimaculoides
AAGCCCGTCGTACATATATATATATATATATAAATATATATATATATATATATATATATATATATTTATATATTTATATAAGGGCATTACTACGCAAGAATGCCTCATGCTATGAGGGACTACTAAGGTCAAACTACCATAATAAACACATTTTTACCGAAGGCGAGGAAATGCTGTACACTTTGATTAATATGCCCACTCTACTGACAAATATGAGTGCATGTTTTCCTGATTTATAGATTCTTTGATAGCTATAAGTGTGGAGGTGTGGATTGGAGTGAAAGCATTTGAAGAGGCCAGGATAATGCATGTAAGACACAAAAGCGATCTAAAGAAGAATGTTACAACCGAGAAGGGGAATGACAATGACCTTTTTGTGTGCACAGTCTGTGACAGACCATGCCTTTCTTTTGCTGGGTTCGAATCTCATCTGCGAACCCATGGAAAACAAACCTCCACCAACTATTTTGCTTATATGTCTGTGCACACCTTTGAATGTAGTGTATGCCAGAAGGTTTGCAAATCTAACGGAGGCGTCAAAAGACATTTTAAAATCCTCTAAGATCAGAACTTATCTGCAGCTCTTGGTGGTCCAAATCGGATGTGCAATCTGTGTGGCTGTCTTTTCAGAACATTGTCTGGTTTAAAAAGCCACATCAGATACCATGGTGGTTCTAAGGTGTAGGTACAGGAGGTGGTCAAACAAACTCTGCATAAGGAATAGACAACCACCATATATATGTATATATATATATATCAACCCATGCTAGCATGGAAAGCGGACGTTAAATGATGATGATGATGATGATATATATATATATATATATATATATATATATATAGAGAGAGAGAGAGAGAGAGAGAAATAATAGTGCAAACTCAATGCAAATTTGTAATATTTCACAGAGAAAATATTAAATATATAAACAACAATTTTTCACCTATGTTCATGTATATATATATCTATGATGTGTGTATGTATATGTATATATAATTTTTTGACCCTCTCTCTGCTTTTTTTAGGCCAGTAAAAAATCAAAAGATTATCAAGAAAGAGTCTTTGAATTACAAGAAAAAATGGAAACATTAATGGTGAGCACAAAATGTATATTTGGTATATTCAATAACTGCCGTTGTTAGAAAGGAAAGAATTATATCCTTCTTTAAAGAATATATGTTTCAGTACCTTGAAAACTGGAATAATCTCTTGTACTCTGCCTTAACATTCCAAAAGTGAATAACTGGTGGGTTATCACTTTTGGGGAGCTTTTCCAGTAATGCTTTGTTTAAAACATTTATTCTCTGAAGCCTGTTGTGCATACAGATATATGTGCATTCAGATTACTCAGTGAAATGTAATATTTATTGATTCACTTTGTTTTGAATTAATTAAGCATTATCTTCTAGGTTCAAAATTTCAATAATGTGATTTTGTTTAGTTTTAGAATGACATTGTAAGATAGGTGTGAGTGGCTGGATTTGGTCACTTTGAACATAAAACAGGTAGATTTTTTGGGACTGATACAGTCAGTTTAAATGTTTAACGGTAAACTCAGATCAATGAAATAAGACTTCTTGTACAAAATGTCATCTCCTGGTGGTTGAAATAAAAGGAAAATATGCATAGAATTTGTTTCAATAAATATATGCTATCAAATTCATTTTAGATTGATTTAGTAAATATATAAATTAGAGCTTATTTTTTTGTGATGCCCTAGCATGGAGACAGTCCAATGACTGAAACAAGTAAAAGAAGGAACTTTCAAATTAAAGAATAAAGATATGAACCATTAATTCAAGAAGGTGTTTTATTGCATTCCAAGTTCCATTAACACAATGCTAAAGAGCAACACAGATTAAGTCTATTTATCTTTCTCTGGTAGTGTAGATTTTAGAAGAGAGATCACAGGTGTGAAATACATACTTAGTTCTTTGATATCTGTCTTGTGATAAGTTTTCTTATTTTTTTACCTGTTCTTAATTTATCTTATAAATTTTCATTGAAATCTTAGCAATTATACGAAGAAAAAACTGGACAACTTGCAGGCAAAAATATAATTGCAGATGTATTGCGTTCTGTGGAATCCCCAGAGTTTACACCAGTGCGTCGAGATAGCTCTGCTTCAGTTACTTCAGCAGTAACAAATGTTATTCCTGGTAATTATATGTTTTTTTTTCAAATATATGGTTATCAGCTGCTCTCCTAGGTCTTTTTCTCTCCCACTCTCTCTCTGAGTGGTTGGCGTTAGGAAGGGCATCCAGCTGTAGAAACTCTGCCAAATTAGATTGGAGCCTGGTGTTGCCATCCGGTTTCACCAGTCCTCAGTCAAATCGTCCAACCCATGCTAGCATGGAAGGCAGACGTTAAACGATGATGATGATGATGATATATATATATATATATATATATA
>NC_068981.1:132325841-132327337 GCF_001194135.2 Octopus bimaculoides
ATGCATGTGTGTATATATAAATATTATTTACAAAATAACAAGATGGAATGAACAGGCTTTGAAATGCATATTATGAGATTATTACCCAGATAATATTAAACACACACACACACACACACACACACACACACACACACACACAAGCATTGTTTTGTTAAATAAGGTAAGCCCTCTAACACTCTAATCCTGCAGTCAGTCTCATTGCAATTGATATTGCTGGCCAGCAGGAGAAGGCAGTACCATCATAGCTGCATTATAGGCTGCTGGGCAAATCAGTGCACTGGGCCCTATAGTATTTATTGACAACAAACCACTGTATACATAGATTTGAATTCGTCTCCTAGACTCATGGAGCCACACTTGCAGTTGTTCAGTGTGTCTATGCCTCAAAATGGCATTGTGAGCAGGAGATACATTTTGCTGAGCAACCCTATCTCCACTACATATACATATTAAGGCTCACTTTAACCCGACACATGTAAGATTCTGAATCTGTTTGCAATATTTTAATTTCTTTTCTTCCCTTCATACAAAAATCTGTCATTCTTTTACGCTTCCATTTACTATTTAATCTGATACATTCCATTTCAGCTCCTCCACCAGTACCACCAATCAGGGAGAATAACTCTAATTACTCATCCAAAAGAAAATTTGAACCGAAAGTTAATTTACCAGTCTTGAACTGGCTCCCATTGAACAATGTTCGAAAAACAATTTTTGAAGTAAGTCCTTTGAAGAACATAAACCTCTTTCATCTTCTCATGTTCAATTATTATATTAGTTAGTTGATACACAGAACAGATTGAATGATCTGAAAATTATAACATTGTTGTTATATGGAAATGAAAAATGGCTTTTAGCTACTTAAATTATTAAAAAATTACTATTTGTAAATCTCACAATGAGAGATATTCAGTACTTTGGAGTAAAGATTGTTTGCCAACATAACATAGCAGTCCTGGTTTAGGATGAATGTTGCTGTAATTTAACCCCAGGAGACATCATCTCCAGCCGGCTATATGACATGATTTATATAAATCCAGACCCTGTTCCACACACTTCTATACATAGATATTGTTTTGAGCTGAGTTGGGGTGCTAGATTCCCTTGTTCGAAAATATAAGGACACAGGTCGTGTCATATAGCTAGCTGGAGACGATGTCTCCCAGAGCTAAATTACAGCAACATTCATCCTAAACCAGGACTGCCATGTTATGTTGGCAAACAATCTTTACTTAGATTATATTTTAGTGTTTTAAATTATAAAAGGTAACTTGCAGGTGTGGCAGCATGGTGAGAAATTTGCTTCCTAATCACATGGTTCAGGTTTCAGTTCCACTATGTAGCAACTAGGGCAAGTGTCTTCTATTTTAGCCTCAGGCTGACCAATGCCTTGTGAGTAGATTTAGAAGATGGAAACTGAAAGAAGCCTGTTGTGCATGTGTGTATGTGTAGACACAAGTGTGACTGTGTGGTAAGAAACTTCTTTCCCAACT